>NW_019720162.1:959347-1088394 GCF_002891405.2 Cryptotermes secundus
TGCTTGAGCTATGGCGCGGTCTAGCAATTTCCTTCACTACAAGCGCAATGGTGAGCATATATCTCTACGACTCGGCACCCATGGCTTGGTTTGTAAAAACTGGGTGCACCGCGTACAAGTGTGATTAACATTAGGCCGCAGAGGATATATCAGTTGGAAATGTAGAATTGAACTGATCGACAAAAAAAAATTACACAGTGGAGACTTACACAACGGGATGCAAAATATACGAATAAAAATAATAATTTTTTCAAAGTACTTTCAGAGAAGAAAGGGTTGTCAAGAGGCACGTAGAGAAGTAACACAGGATATTGGTCGTACTTTCACAGACAAATAGACGGCCTTGCCAGCAACATAAGAATGCATATTAAAAGATAAACGACCTTTATCAGGGTATTTTACTAGACCCGAGAATTCAGAGAGAAAAGAAAATGCCAGTATGGGTTATGAGGTTATCACGGTTATGAAATTTAAGACCGGAATATTTTACCGTGTCCCGGGAGAAGTTCGCATTTGCTACTACTGAATACAATTCCAGAGCGGTACCGCCAAACCAGTCTCCTCTATCAACTTTGGCAGCTTTTTCTGTTTCTTAAGCCTATACACAGGAGCCGGGATAGCGACTGGCTACGGGCCAGGCGACTGAAGGGTCGGAGTTCAAGTCCCGGTGGAGGTAAGAATTTTCACTTCTGCACGTCGTCCAGACCGATTCTGGGGTCCACCCAACCTCTTATGCAATGGGTACCAGGAGGGTCTTTCCCCGGGGGTAAAGCGGCAGGGGTATGAAGGTGACCACTCATCTCCAGCTAGTGCCGAGGTGAAGAAAATGTAGATCTGTACATCCACTCCCATACAAATCTTCATGGCGTAGTGCTTAATTAGTTAAACACAGGGACAACTTTAATTTTAAGCCTATAAACAGTCGAGAGGAATCCTTGGAAGGGGGATGAGGCCGTTCAAGGCCTATACCTATACACAGGACAGCAAAGAAAGAGGATAAACGCATGCAGAAATCCATGCCTCGAGACTGATTCGAACCCACGACCCCAGCGTTCGAGTAAGCGAAGACACTTCATACCTTAGTCCGTGCGGCCACAATGATCGGCACCAACCTCCTATACTGACTGACATTTTTTTCGTTGTATTTCTCAGTCTATCCAAGTAAACACTAAGATAGAACCTTTGTTAAGCTAGAACTGTTTCCTTCTAAATCCCCTTCAATTTATTATTGAAAACTAACAGCGACGCAGGATGAGCCAAAAGACAAAAAACTTATGGCTGTAAAGAATGCATTTGGAATGGAACAAGGGAATGTTCTGGTTGCTCTTGTTATGAGATCCACGTGGGGTGTCATCCCCTAGCAACGATTTCACAACCAGAGGGGCTATTCCTCCTGTCACATGTACGTATGTAAGGCTCGCATTATGAATGAGACTCCAGATTGCCTGTGACAACCGCAACCCCACCCCAATAAGGCTCTGACTTCAGCAGCGCGAGGCAAATTGCCTTTGTTTGCCCAGACGTCTTGCTGCGACACCCTGAAGTAGAGGACGGGTTTGAATTTTCGGCAGAGACCTGTGAAATTGAAAGTGACTACCGCATTGCCTCATGGACGAAACTGTGCATCATAGTCTGAGCAGGCAGCCTTAAAATTGTCCCTGTGCTTAACTAATTAAGCACTACGCCATGAAGGCGTATGGGTGAATAGATGTATAGAGCCACATTTTCTTGACTTCGGCACTAGTTTGAGGTGAATGATCAGCTTCATGCCTCGGCCGCTTTGCTCCCGGGGAAAGAGCCCCCTGTACCCATTGTATAGGAGGTTGGGCGAGCCCCACAACCGGTCTGCACGACATGGAGAAGTGAAAATTCTTGATCCCTCCGGGACTGGAACACCCAACCCTCGGCCGTCCAGCTCGTAGCCAGTCGCTATACCGACTGCGCTACTTACAGAAGACAATCCTTTGTGTTCAACAAGATCTCCGATATAGTAGCAGGATTTGAGGTAGTTATGAAGATATCTACAGTGATATAACGCCTCCTTCTTCAGGGTCAAAATAATAAACGAATAAAGAAATCAGCGTGAAGAAGGTATACGGGGGCGATATGTTCTTGCGAAACGTCAGCTGACTTTCAACGGACTACACGGAGTTTTATCACCGAAGATGAATTCTTTATTATTATAAAAGATAAAAATAATTCCGTCCAGTGTGACTGGTGAAGTCTTTCTTATTTCAATTCTTCATGCCCTTACATGTTTCGGTCCTTAGGGGCTATCATCAGAGGGACTTCAATAACGTTTGGAAACCACTATTACAATGGGTGTCCTGAATGTTAATATGTATACAACATATAATGTTGACAATACACAAATGGGTACAAAATCCAAAGTTTTCACAACTAGAGCGGCTGTCTTGATATATTATTTTTTTTAACTTTTGTTATTTAACTTAGAATTTATGAACCAAATCAGTTCGTGCCTCTCTCTTATCACCTCTCCTGACGGGATCCGAACTTGTGCCGCCTGTCTTTCTTGAGAAGACGGCTTTTTGATGTCCTGTGGTTGTTCCTGTGTTGTCATTATATGCAATTCCTTCTAATAAAGTAAAGATATACCGCATCACTGTAAAATGATGACACACTCAGGAAGATATTTCAGACAGAGAACAGCAGATTCTTTCTGTGATGCATTCAAGCAATCCTGTCAGCTGTCATAATTAGGGATCACTAAACCTCCTCAAAACACTTAGCGAAATTTCGAATTTGGATTTACGTGCTGCTGCTGTTGCTGCTGCTGATGATAATGTCAGACAGACGGGATAGCGCAGTCGATATAGCTAGCGGCTACGGGCTGGACGGCCGATGGGTCAGAGTTCAAGTCACGGTAGAGGCAAGAGTTTTATGTGCCGATCACAGTGGCCGCGTGGCCTAAGTCATGAACCGTCTTCGCCCGCTCGAACACTGGGGTCATGGGTTCGAATCTCACTCAAGGCATGGATGTCTGTTGTTTTTATTCTGTGGTTGTGTTGTTCCGTGAGAAGGTAGTGGCCTTGAGAAGAGATGATCCCCCTTCAAAGGAGTCCTACCGACTTTGTATGGATTAAGAAACTGCAATAGCGGCCAAGGATCCCAAGGGCGGCGGAGTCATAGACAGACAGATGCCATTCAGTTCACTTAATATGTCTCACAAGAGTGAGGATCGAATAATTAGCTCAGTCAGTAACACTTCGACTTGTATTCGGGAAGCACAATCTCGGATCTCAGCTGGAACATCGATTACAATGACTGAAATTATCGTGGTTTTTCTTAGTCCCTCCAAGCAAACGCAGGAATAATGTCTTAAAGGTCATGATCGCTTCATTCATTTATGCCTCTCTTTCCTTTCATTAGCTTGGATAATCAGAAGCATACTGTAGATTCGCGGCCTCTCTAGTCTAGGGGTAACGTTCCCACCTCATGACTCGTGGTACGCGGGTTCAAACCCGGCGGAGGTCGTGGAATGTTTAAGGGCGCAAAAATTCAGGGAGAAGTCCTCCGGGAGGGACTTTAAGCCATGGGTCCCGTGTCGTAGCTTTACGGCACGTAAGAGAACCTCATGTCTCAAGGAGACCTCTGAACCAAATTTAGGATATTTCCCGCCCAACAGTAGTCTCTAACGCCTCTGGTAGATGGGGGAAGCATCGAGATACCGCTGAGCCAGTAGAGGCCGAACTCGCTGGCTGAGTCAGGATTGATGGCACGCACCAGTACCGGTAGGGTACACAGACTGGTAGAATATCAAAGGGGGGACGCACAATGGACCAATACCTGGTCTAAGTGCATGGTGAAATCCACCCCCTCCAATAACAACAATAACAACAACCTTTCTTTAATAAATTTTTATCAATTCCAAAAATTGCATAAATCACAAATAAATAATTAATCAAAGGTCACATAGCAAGTAAGCAATATATGGACAACTCATAAACAGAAGAAACTTGTAGGGCAGTAAAACAAAAGCATACTAGTAAACAGATCTAGCAAGTATAAGAGTGGGCAAACTACGGCCAGCGAGCCGCATTCGTCCCGTTAGAACCTTTTATCTGCTTCATAGAAGTAATGTGGAGATTCGCCTATTGTCACGTGTCCGGGGTTCCGTGACAAATAGTAATGGGTTGTGGCTTTAGACGACGCTGTTTAGTGGAGAATTACTCGTTTACATTCACAATTACAATCACTCTCAATTAACGCCCTTTCATACGAAGCAACCTGATTAGTCCGTCGTCTCTCTGCGTTTCCTCTTCAAAGGCTAAACTCTTGAACCGCTCTTCTCGGTGGAGTGTCTTTGCTCCTGGTTCTACCCTTATCTCTCGGCGAATCTGAACTGCAGTCGGATGCGAACAGCTCTGAGTCTGAGTCTCATTTTACAACTGTTCTGTAACAATCTACCCTCTTTAGTAGCTGTTCGCGTACCGCTGAGAGAACATCTTGTCTAAAGGTGCTGTTTCGCATGTTAGATAAAATATTCGTTAACTAGTCTATTAAGAACCCACTATTATTTGTCACGGAATCCCGGACACGTGACAATATTACAGGCGAATCTCCACATTACACCTATGAAGAAGATAAAACGTTCTAACGGGACGAATGCGGCTCGCTGGCCGTATTTTGCCCACTCTTGTACTTGCTAGGTCTCTTTACTCGTATGCTGTTGACTAGCAATGAACGCTGTTGTCAGCGCAATGTCTTGACAGTGCGTTACATAGAAAGTGACACTTCTCTGTGCAGTGGGTCCACCTGTCACAATATTATTTTTAAAGTATATCAGCACTTTTCAAAATTAAAATTAGAAATTTTGTCTGCAAGGGCAAACAGCATCATCTCTCATAATAATGTGATGAGTAGCGGCATAAATTTCGTATTTTATACGGTTCAACTATTTCCAGCCTGGAAAAATCCTTTATGATCCATAATCCAGATAATGGATTATAAAACTTCCTTAATATTGGTTTAGTATAAACAAACAGAAATAATAAATATTAGACCAATATGAGGTCTTGAAATTGAGAGAAATTATTATGGAACTAAAACTAAAATTTTGAATATAATACTCTCACGATATAGGGGTGTGACAGTAGAAGAGGTATGGATTGAATATTTGGATGTATTTACCACTTACGCCGGTCACGGTAGCCGAGCGGTCTAAGACATGTACTGTCTTCGCTCGCTTGGAAACCGGGATCGTAGGTTCGAATCCCACTCAGGCCGTGGATGTTTAATTTGTGTGTGTGCGTTTTTCTGTGTTTGTATACAGGTACAGGCCTTGCGGTGAACGGAGAAATTCATGGAGATAGGCCTAGGCCCACTGGGGCTGTAGTGCCAAGGAAAAAAAAAGAGACTTTGCGACGAGCTGATCACCAGCCCAAGGAGTCCTACCGAACGTGTAAGATCTAGAAAAACCGAAGTGAACGGATAAGTTCATAGAGGTAGGCCTAGGCCCACTGTGGCTGTAGTGCCAAGGAAGACAAAATTTACCACTTACACACACCATTCGGAACTACAAGTAATTACAGCGCCAACCTGCCGTGTCCGTTCCCTGGCAACGACTTTAAAGGGGGAGATTCTTCAGGTTCCCGCTTTCAGGTCCTCTTGTCACAGGCGCCCGTGCATAACTCTTGTCAACTGTCAACTCAACTATAGCGCCCGCTCTTCTTAGCCTCCCTTGCCGAGCTCAATTCCACTGTCTACCCTTAACTACCTCGTTGTCACCTTTCCTCAACCACCAGACTGTCCACTCGCTCTCTCAATTATCCTCGACCCGCCTGGGGTCCTCGTTATATAGCTTCGGGGCGGATCCAACACAAAACACCGCTTCTCAACAATAACTCAATTGTTAGGCATTGATCTATTGTAGCGGAAACGTGTTTACCAAATCGTTGCATAGCAACGGCTGTACACGCTGCATTCCGCTTCCGACAATTGTTGCGTGCGTATATATTGTGAGCGGTACCTAGTAATTGCTGTTTTTCTGGCTCCGCAGTTCTTGCCCTGAGCAGATATGCCACAATATACGTATATGTGTTTAACATCTTAGCACACAATTTAGACAAATCATAAGTTTGTAATAATTAGGTATCAAATACAACGAAGCCTCACTAATTCGCGATAATTCGGAAAAATGTTTTTTGAGGGGGCAATACAACCTTGATGATCACATTGCCGCAACCTAAAATATTTTTTAAAATGATATCAGAACTTAAGTTTCTACATTTTATGGCAAGTAAATTTGCTTTTTAGCGGCCTAAGGCGTGCACTGTCTTCGCTCGCTCGGAAGCCGGGATCGTGGGTTCGAATCCCACCCAGGGCATGGATGTTTGTGTGCGTTTTTCTGTGTTTGTNGGTAGAGGGCTTGCGACGAGCTGATCACCTGCCCAAGGAGTCCTACCGAATGTGTAAGATCTAGAAAAACCAAAGTGAACGGAGAAGTTCATGGAAGTAGGCCTAGGCCCATTGGGGCTGTAGTGCCAAGGGGGAAAAAAATTGCTTTTGTGAACTGAAACCTAAGTTTCAAACTAATGTTGTATTGTCTCAACACACACGTGAAGTCCGTATAATAAGAGCAGCTTCCCTGAAAATATTTTCAGTAGCACTGCTATAATTCGGACTAATTTGAAAAAGTTTTCGCTCCAAATTAGTCATATTAATGAGGTATTAATTTATTTAGATTACATTAACGGGTTTGGTATGAAGCAATTACACGTCATCCCGATATACAGAATACACATCGATAATCAATACTGACAGATGTGTGGCTATAAACGTGGCCTGGGTTGGTAATTAGATTTATTGACCCTTAAACAACTCATGACTTCACTTTACAAGTCACTACCATACGAAGAATAGTGTTTGCAGTCACGCCCTTCACTGCGCTGCTTGTCAACGTCTTCCAGCAATGGACGTTCCACTGCTACCAGGCTCCCAACCTCGCAGGCTGACGACCACCTCACACCAACCTCCTACTCTTCTAACTGAAGGTTGACTGAGTCTGAGTCTGAGTCTTATGTTAAGACCGGCATACATCTTGGGCTTACGGCCAGATTTTTATTACTGTCAGAAAATTGCGAGTATTTTTGATGTGGGGCGCTCGTTCTGACGAGAGAACTGGACAGGCTTTTACAATTGTTGCTGGCCCTCGCCAAAGCAGTCATTCTCGGGTCCGAGTCCCGTGAGACTCGCGACCATATTTTGCTGTCTCAGATTCGAGATTCCACTTTTCGTCTCATCTGAAGACTCACTACGATGGAGGTATTCTACCCCGCCTGCACACGGGATTGAAGGTTGACGGCAGACAGTTATTAATCATATAACCTCTGCACGGACCACACAGAAAACACCAATTCCAAGTGCTCTCCCATTGTTCCATGACGTCACCATTGGCATGGACCACATAGAATACGCCGCTTCCAGCAGTAACTTCACTTTTTGCCTGTTACGCAGCCGTTACATAGCAATGGCTGTTTTTCTGGCACCTTTATTCTGTGAGAGCTTATGTCACAGTAGAGGTTTAAGGGAAGTGCGAGTACAAGATGATGTTTAATTATGTAGGCTAAGTTATGATCGGCCGGTCACGGTAGCCGAGCGGTCTAAGGCGTGCACTGTCTTCGCTCGCTCGGAAGCCGGAATCGTGGGTTCGAATCCCACTCAGGGCATGGATGTTTAGTTTGTGTGTGTGCGTTTTTCTGTGTTTGTGTACAGGTAGAGGCCTTGCGACGAGCTGATCACCCGCCCAAGGAGTCCTACTGAATGTGTAAGATCTAGAAAAACCGAAGTGAACGGAGAAGTTCATGGAGGTAGGCCTAGGCCCACTGGGGCTGTAGACCCAAGGAAAAAAAAAGCTATGATCGACTGCATCACACAGCAAGGCTTTCTGTGCTGGACGTGAGGGGAAACCGGACCTGGAGGGTCAATCAGGGGACTTTTGGCCACGAATCACAGACCAGTGAGCTAAGAATCTGAAAGGATACGGAATGGGGAGTGTGGTAGTTCATGTATTTCCCGCATGCAAATTTAGGTTTGCCACGCAGTAAAACAAAAGTCTGTGATATTGAGAGCTTCACTTTAAGCCAAACATGCACGCACGTGGCAATGTTCTAATTTGTACGCCTTTGTAATAGTGTCAGTACATCTTCTTGTCCAATCTGTCACATCTCCCGCAGCGGTTCAGGGATTCCCCACAGTAATAATGACATGTGGTTCGTGGGGTGGGGGTGAGCTATTGTTATCTTCACGGCTGCGAAAAAAAATCATCACTTCTCACAAATCACTGTGCTTTAGGGATCTAATCACAGCTCAGAGCGGGAAATGTAATTTCAACCTACGAACAAAATAACACTGGAAATCAAATATTACTTCACCTGGATATAATACACATACAGTCATATTACAGCTCTACAGGAGTTTTGTTTGAAATAAAGTAAGCCAATTGAAATCGGATAAATTTTTTCAGCTTCAGGAATGAAAATAAATTTTGTAAAATTTGACGTTTTCACGGTGGTGACTATGAAGAGTGCCGTTTTCTGGGATGAGGCGCAGTGTACATATTGTGTTAACCGATGTTTCGGAGGAAAATATCGCCTCCATCTTCACGGTATAAAACATATCCGCGAACGAGGAACCAGCGTGGACAGTTGGTTTTTGGATTGTATAACCCAGTGAGATTGTCGTAGTTACTTTTAGTGAGTATTTAATAAATCTGATTACCAATCAAAACACCATGTACAGTCAGTCTATCACGTGACAATATTCTTATCTAAGGTTGCTTTATACTTCCCTAATCACGGAGAAGTTAAAACCACTGATCTAGACTGTAAATGGGCGAAGGCTGCTAAAAGGAGAGGAAAGGAGTGAAATCTCTATTTATTACTGCGGTAACTATGGAAGTTACAGCCTTCTGGTATGTGAGTCAGTGTAGTCTGGTAGATATGTACAAGTGCTTCTCTTCTACCCTTAAGATGGAAGCAAGACAGTAATATCCAGCAGACTGCACGTTGTCATAACCTAGAAGAAACAATCTGGACGAGAGCAAAGAATTTGGGATAACTGCGAGGAATTGGTGTCCTTGTTCTATTTTCAGTTTATTCTTAATTATATTTGTTTGTGGTCTAGTGGTCAGAGTTACTGGCTACAGATCCAGAGGTACCGGGTGCGATTCGTAGCACTACCAGATTTCTTCTGAGAAGTAGTGGGTCTGGAACTGGGCCCACTCAGCCTCGTAAGGGTAATTGAGGAGCTACTTCAAGGAAATACAGGTTCCGGTCTAGAAAAGCGAGATTAACGGCCGTGGGGACGCGTTGCGCTGAACACGCAACACTCTCTATCCGCAAAAGTTGGCACTAACTTCGCCGACAAGTGGCGGTCGCTCGGTCGGTATAGTTCGCTTGCGGACTAAAACCACAGAGTTATTCAGTATGTATGGCTCTAGTCTATTTTTTTTTCCTTGGCATTACAGCCCCAGTGGGCCTAGGCCTACCTCCATGAACTTCTCCGTTCACTTTGGTTTTTCTAGATCTTACACATTCGGTAGGACTCCTTGGGCAGGTGATCAGCTCGTCACAAGGCCTCTACCTGTACACAAACACAGATAAATGCACACACAAACTAAACATCCATGCCCTGAGTGGGATTCGAACCCACGATCCCGGCTTCTGAGCGAGCGAAGACAGTGCATGCCTTAGACCGCTCGGCTACCGTGACCGACCTAGTCTATATAGCAGGAGCTAATTACTTGCAAGCGGATACATGTTGGTGAGCACGCCTTAGGCTGGGGCCACACGAGAGCACGAAGTTCGTCCGTTGCAGCGAACGTACTTTATGACGGACGTTGCTGAGGACACCACACAGTTTCAGAATGCGGTGCGTAGTTTTTTGTCTGCAATGGAGTCAGAAGGAAGCGTAGCATTCGCTTCTCTTGTTTATTTCTACAACTGACGTCACGATGTTCGTTACAACGGACGCATTTTGTTCGCTCGTGTGGCCCCAGCCTTAGAATATACAAATGATTAGATAGAGTGTTCGAATGCCACTGAAGTCATGCATACTGTCACGTGTTTTGTGACAAGACAAGGGATTTTGGTTGCTAATTGGATTTTTTAAAACCAAACTACAGGTAATTAGAACAGTTTCACGGATCTATGCACTCTGCAAGTCACTATACTACAGCACACATTCATTTTTCTCAGTCTGTTGTCTTCACCAGTCGTTCCCTGGTAATGGATTCCAACAATGTCCTCTACGGCCCACGTCGTTACTAGCTGGAGACTTCTTGCACCTAATCCATGGCTCAAACTCACAGCCCAGCCCAGTAAACTGCTGCCAGCACTCGCCAGTCGTTCTTGGTATCAAGTCCCGTCGGGATCAATGACGATTTTTTAACGACTTTTACGCGTTTTGAAATGGGGTCCGCTCTTTGACAAGTGTAGGTGTGTTTCTTTTATTGCTAGTGGGGTGGGACTAAGTCCTTTGTACTGCGGCCACGTCTGGCCTCTTGTACCAGCCCCAGATGATAGGTGAGGGTGATTGTGGAGCAATTAGTGGAATGAAGATTGGCAGGGAAAACGAAGTACTGGGAAAAACCCTGCCACAATGCCACTTTGTCCACCACAAATCCCACTTGACCAGACCCGGGATCGAACCCGGGCCGCCGCGGTGAGAAGCCAGCGACTAACCGCTTGAGCTATGGCTCGGCCTTAAGGGGAGGTGTCTTACTACTACTGGTCACTCCCCTCTCTACCGACTCTGCTGACTCTCACGCCCACTCCTTCATTCACCCTCACTCTCTCAATATATATAAAACACCGTTTTCAAAAATTACCTATTATGGTGTTACGTATTTGTTTCCACGGAAACGTATAAATTTGCTGCTCCTTAGCAACAGCCGCGTCTCCTGGCTCCACTGTTCTGGTCTCTCATCTGCCATGTCACAATATATTTCCCGTTGTCCTGCAGTTCCTTGCTCTACAAGGGATGGCGGAACCAGGTTGTTCTTCCTCTACTCTAATTCCATTTTTCCTTCTTCTCTTTTCTTTCACACACATTTTTTCCCTTTCTTTACGTTTCTCTTCACTTCAATTTTCTCCTCTTCAGAGTTCAGGTCGACATGTATAACGTGCAAAAGCACATTGCATCATAAGCAGATCTCACAGAGAACAGGGCAGGACGCACAGAAGAGTCGTAACAGGCAGAGAATCCTGTGGTTAAGAACATGCACCGATAGACACAGCGACATCGGTAGTACGGAAAAATGTCGTACGATTTTTTTGACGTACGACCTCCTTTTCACACTAGAGCGACCAAATACATTTATTTGCTCTCCGACTGTCGTACGGTAGATGTCGCATGTCGTCACGTATGAAAGCTAAGACTACACTTTCTATTCTACTACTTGATGCGACATGAACCGTACGGACGTCGTACGACCGATGTCGCTGTGTGTGTTCCAGCCCTAAGGACCCTTCACATTATATGTAAAGACACGGCAAGGAACCGAAAGTTTGCTACGTTATTCGCGCTGACCTGCACATATCGCACCATCGAAATCGTATTCTGCAACATTGACAGACGTCATCAGTAGTAACAGGCGCCGAAACGTCGAAACATTCCCCCGAACTTTGCCAGCCAGTGCCCATAAATGCTGGCCCGTGCTAGTGACGTATGATCCGAGCTTGATCATTAAAATATAACATCTTGGAAGTTTGCCGATCACAGTGACCGCGCGGTCTGAAACTTGAACTGTCTTCGTCCTTTCGAACAAGGGAATCGTGGGTTCGAATCACCCTCAAGGCATAGACGTCTGTTTGCGCATATTCTGTGTTTGTGTTGTTCTGTGTGTAGGTAGCGGCCTTGCGGGTGGCTGATCCCACATCCAAGGAGTCCTACCGACCGCGTATAGGATCAAGAATCTGAAAAAGCGGCCAATGTTGTACAGCAACAATAATAATAATAATAATAATAATAATGAGAAGAGTCTGTGGGTCCGCTGATGATCAGTCCCATGTCCGTGTAGTTATGTAGAGTGTGAATGAAATTTAATTTATTAAGAACAGTCTACAAGAAATAATGATCCAGTGACAAATCGGTAACAGCCTATAGGCCTAAATATTTACGTAATAACCAGGGCCCGGATTTTGATGACCTGAAAATATTTAAAAAATTACCGAAAAAATCCAGAAAAATGACGTAAAATATGACCCAAAAATGTAATATGCAGGGCCCGGATTTTGATGACCTGAAAATATATAAAAAATCCAGAAAAATGACTTAAAGGAGAAAGAGAAGGAACACTTCGCTTCCATGTTATTCACATTTCAGAAAACATATGAAGAAAAATTCCCTAAAACGACCAAAAAATTACCCCCAAAATGAAAAAATGACCTTAAACCTAAAAATGTCAAAAAATGACAAAAAAAAAATACCTATAAAATTTACATTTCTGTAACCAGCAGCTCATATCCGAGATTTATATATTAAAGAGCATCGCACAGGATACAAGGAAAAAAAGATGACACATCATCAAAATCTGGGCCCTGGTAATAACTTTACCAAAACTAAGCATAATGCAGATAAACGCGTTATCGCATTGAAGCACCTACGTCTCCTCTCCTCCTCTCACCGTATTTCTTTCCCATCAGCTTTGTAATAGTTCATCCCCCCCCCTTATTTCCTAACTCCTTTACGCTCAAACATTTTGAATAAGGAGTATTATCTTCAGGGATATAACACCGTGTAGTCCGTTGAAATTCAACCGACGTTTCGGAGGAATATATCGCCTCCATCTTCAGGGCCGAATAAGCCAAGGAAAATATTAAAGTAAAAACAAGCTGAGCTCTACTTGATCCGAAACCTCTGCTGTGAGAACCTCAAAACCTACATCTTAAGTAAATTTCGTTTAAAAAAATCCAATTACATGACAGCAGGAACAAGAATATTGTATTAATCGTGCTATATTCTAAAAAAAAACTCCGTGGCCCATAGTCCGCAAGCGAACTATACAGACCGAAAGACCGCCCCTTGTCGGCGAAGTTAGTGCAAACTTTTGCGGATAGAGGATGTCGCTTGGTCAGCGCAACGAATCCCCACGGCCGTTAATCTCGGTTTTCTAGACCGGATCCTGCTACATACTAAGTTATTTAAGAGTTTTCCCGGAGGTTCATATCCTGAGCGCAAACAAACCTACACGGACCTGCAAGCATTCGCTTCTAGAGGTACAGAACATGCGAAGTTTGTGCTACCAAATGATTTGTTTACGCCTTTACAAGATTAACGCCATCTGTCAAAAGATGCAAGTAACTACGTGCTCTCTCAGCGGAAGAAGATATATGCAAAGCTAGCTCTCCCTTATTAGACATGCACATTTATATGTCTTATGGTGCACCATACATTTCTCGCAGATTATCGCAAAATAGTTCAAGGCTTCGAAACTGACAACAATGCCATCCCTAAACTAGTTGTTTGAACAACTTTTCATATCAGTGATAGAGCTGGGATAAGTGGTATACTGTGGGGTGTACAACACAAATTGCGAGTTCAACAAAAATTCGTCAGTTACTTTAAAATTTTTCTCTATTAAAAAATTAAGTAATTTAACGTAAATTTCATACACTCTGTTTAGAAACCTCAAGATCCATTTTTTTTTTTTAGTGGGGTGAGACTGGGTCCGCTCGGTACGTGGGCCACAGTTTGCCTTATTGTAATTTCCCCCCGATGATAGATGATGAGTGTGCAGCAGTCTTTGGAATGAGAACTGGCAGCGGAAACCGAATTTACTTGGAGGAAACCTGCCCCAATATCACTTTCTCCACCACAAAACCCACATGACCTGCCCTGGGCTCGAACACGGGCAGCCGCGGTGGGAAGCCGGAGACTAACCGCCTGAGCTATGGTGCGGCCAAGGTTAAACCTTGCAGTGAATAAGGGTTACTGGAAATACCTTCAAGCAAACGCACATGAACAATAGCATTACGATAGGCCACTCCTGCACTTTAAATCTTTGTCAGAGAAAGAAGTGAATAGACGAACAGTATATTTTGCAAGGAAAGTATATTTTCAACATAATTAATTTTAGAACCAGTTTTCATAGCTGGAAATGGGGGGGGCAGAGGACAGAAGACGGAGTGGGGAGGATGTACACGAAGAGAACAAAATAAAAACGGAGGCCGTAATAAGATTGAGCGAAGGGGGTTTTCGGAGTTCGTGAGTTGATGCTATTGAAACACTGGGAACTTTGAGTGGGGAGGAAAAATAGGAGCAGAAACAGAAGGGTGGTCGTTGGTACAGGGGAGGGGTTGTGTGTTATGAGGGATGGTGGTAGGTTGCGGGTGGGATAAAGCAAGAAGAGATGGGATGATTTAGCCCTCAGGATATAAATGATCGTTTGATGATATTCCAAACTCAATTTACATATTTATAGTACGGTATAGTGAAGTCACGAAAAAGAAGCGGGATTTGGTCTGAAGCTTGGACTATCTTGTGAATATTACAACAATTATGAAACTTTTAGTCAGAGAATATAGAAAGAAAGATCCTTAAATGTAGGTCTAATAAATTTTACATCACACATACATTATTGGATACATTTCGTTCAATTGGCTTTATTCAGACCGACTCTGTGGTCTAGTGGTCAGAGTTTCTGGCTACAGATCCAGAGGTCTCGAGTTAGATTCCCTGCGCTACCACATTTTCTGAGAAGTAATGGGTCTGGAACGGTGTCCACTCAGCCTCGTGAGGATAAATGAGCTATTTCAAAGAAATAGCGGCTCCGGTCTAGAAAACCGATATGAACGGCCGTGGGGATCCGTCAACACTCCGTCCCCCTCCCCCGCGATGACGTAACAGGGTACACCGCGGTTACTACGTAGCTATAAACAACTCTCGGCAGCGTTCCCCAGCAACGCCTGTAAACACTGCGTTTATGCAACAGTGAAGCGATGTTGGTTTTCCGTTGTCCGACTGAGTGTTTATAAGAGTTACTAGAGAGAGCGTAACCAGTCAGTTGTAGTCTAGCATTCGCCGGAGTGAATATAAACAGGAGAAGTAATTGTAATACTGCAGATGGCAGTAATTGTGAAACTGTAAATTGTGTAAATGTGAGAGCGAGTGTTCAATAAATTCGCTATATCCAAGACGGCGTGAAGTTATTTGTCGCGTGTCACATACCCAACACGTGAAAATATACTTAAACCTCTGACATATTTTGACAATTGTAACACGTCCTTCTGCAGGGATTCCATTAGCTACTTTACTGCATGTGAAATATGGCTGAAAGTAGGTAGAAATAGATTATGTATTTGAGAACAGATACGGTAAAAATTTACTTACTATTCGAATCACTGATTCAACCATCTTTCTAAATCATATTTAAAATTTCTACACATCACTCTAAATGTTTCGACGAACTTTGGTCATCATCAGGCATTACTGTTGGTGAAAACTGCTGTGCTTCCTTTTCTAAGTTTCAATATTTGACATGTGGTCTCCTCTATGCGCTTGTGTATCCCATGGTGATGGGTAATTCTTCCTCTTGTGTTGTATGTCTTTATTACTAGTGTCTGATAAGTCACAGAGTTATTTTACGACTAAGCGGGTGACCGCCAAAAATTCGCCTGGTGCCAACCCATTGAGACTCATGACCAGTCATTTTTTTTCAACTGAACCCTTGCCGTCACAGTCCTCCACTGGAGTTTAAGACAGCCAAATATTTTTCTTCATTTAAGTGTGTGATTATTTATTTTTATACCAGAGAAATAGAAGTAAAACAGCTGTAATGATAGTAACAGATTTTCTATTTGCATCACTAGGTAGCAGCACAGTCCAGCTTCATTACAGTTTAGGTAGCAGACGCGCATGCGAATGTTCAAAGGCTGGTTTCAGTAATCAAAATGGCGACTATGCCTGAGGTGTATACTACGGAAGAACAGCATTCTGTTGTGCCTTTTTTTGTGGGCAAAAGGGCTCAATGTAATGGATGTTCATAAAGAAATATTTCCTGTTTACATTGGGAAGTGTTTGTCGAGTAAAGCTGTTCACAAGTGGGTGACAAATGTTTCGCTGATGACGAAGAGGTTGAAATTGAGGAACGGAAGTGGCTGAGACAACACTTTAAGTCTTCTGTGTTGCGGGTTTCGACGCACTGATAAAGCGATGGGACATGTACATCAGTGTTGGTGGAGGATATGTCGAGAAAAAAAAATGTTTTTTCTTCAGTTTCGAATATCACATGTTTTACGTTTGTATCCATTTGTGACATACAAATTTACTGACTCTCCCTCGCACTTAAGGATAAGATGAGTCTCGATTCCTTCCACGTGGCATGTCCAATTATTTATTCTAATTCAGACCTAATTCTGCCCGCTAATTATTTTTTTGCAGGGCTAGGAGACAGGTCAAATTCCTGGCCTCTTCTAACAGGAAATGGTTTCTACATCCTTTATTTTCGTATTGTTTAATCCTTTCATGAATGCAATGCATCGAATTGCAACTAGTGTAAATCCGCTTGGAATTGAACGGGAAGTAAAATCAATTATTTTGTAAGGTTTCGAACTATTAACTTCCTTTCCTTTCTCTCTTATTCATTTCCAGTTCTACACGTCATCTAATGACGTATTGACGCCGACGTTTAATGTCATCTCCCATGAATAACACGTCCAAATAATTGTCAATCGTAGACCGTCTCCTTTATATTGTTAGGTATCCAGGAAACACGACAAACAATTATGGGTTCCGGATACAGACGAAGATGTTTATTGGGCAGCTACTCGTTTAAACTTACGATTACAATCACTCCGAAATAGCGCCTTCTAAACGCTGCGACCTGACTAGTCCGTCGTCTCTCGCGTTTCCTCTTCAACGGCTATTCACCCTTCCACCGCTATTCTCGGTGGAGTGCTTTGCTGTTAATCATTTGGCTCTGCTGGTTTTCTCTGATCCCTCTTGCTATCTCCTCGGATCGGATCTGATCTCTCTCAATCTACCCTCTTAAGTTGATTTCAACGTATCGCTGAGAGAACACATTGTCGAAGATACAGTGACTGGCAAGGGCCAGCAGCATATACAAAAGACAGACCCGTCCTCTCGTCAGAGAGGGCGCCCCGCAAAAATAAGACCGTAAATGCCAAAGAGTAATAAATATCTGGTCATGAGCCCCAGATGGGGCTCGACACCAAAACTTATTGACTGACTGACCATCAGTCGCAATGTGACTTGGACTTGGACGAAAAGGGAAGACTCAAATCTGAGACANGTATTTTACTGCCTCAGATTCGAGACTTTTCTTTTCGTCGCCTCCTACGACTCGTGGGGTCACGGTGGAGGTATTTGACACCGCCTCCACGCGGGAATTTCAGATCCAGAGAGAGAGTCAGGATAANACCGTAAAAGTCAACTTACTTACTTACTCATGGAGCTGAGCCATTCTTGACGAGCCGCCAATTCTGCAGCTACTCAAGAATTTCCCAGCATTTTATGGAGCCCGAAGGTTCATTACCGTGGTCACAAGAGCCCTCCACTGGTCCCGATCCTGAGCCAGATCTATCCAGTCCATACCATCCAATCCTATCTCTCTAAGATCCATTCTAATATTGCCCACCCACCCACGCCTTGGTCCGTAACCGTCAAACAGTAATAAATATCTGGCAATGAGCCGCAGATAGGCCTTGACACCAAGACTTACTGGCTGACTGACCGTCAGTCGCAATGTGACTCTGACTATATCCTTTACAAGTGAGAAGCCCGTGTGGAGGCGGGGCCGAATGCCTCCACCGTGACCCTGCGAGTCATAGGAGGCGAAAAAAAGGGAAGTCTCAAATCTGAGACAGTAAAATATGGTCACGAGTGCCAAGGAACGCGGACCCGAGAAAGACTGCACTGGCAAGAACCAGCAGCATATACAAAAGACAGACCCGTCCTCTCGTCAGAGAGTACGCCCCACAAAAACAAGACCGTAACTGTCAAAGAGTAATAAGTATCTGGTCATGAGGCCCAGACAGGGCTCGACACCAAGACTTACTGGCTGACTGACCGTCAGTCGCAGTGTGACTTTGACTATATCCTTTACATTATGACAAATGACTCACTACTATAGGCAATGCCTCTGACAAAAGACAGACCTGTCCTCTCGTCAGAGAAGGAGCCCCACAATAACAAGACCTAAACTGTCAAACAATAGTAAATATCTGGTCATAAGCCCCAGATTGGCCTCGACACCAAGATTGACTGACTGACTGACTGGCCGTCAGTCGCAATGTTACTTTGCCTTTGACTTACGTGTACATTAAGAAGATAAAGTTGTGGGTGTTACAAGCAGTAGTATTGTGGTACTGTATTATTAATCACCAATTCCTCAAGTTCGTCTGTGTATACTGTGAAACTATAATAAATATTTATAGAACAGTTCAATAAGTGGTTGTCTCTTCATATGACAAAATTCCACAGAATAATCCACAATGGTATTCTTCATTACTAAGAAAATATTGGGCAGTAAAGAGATGAGAACTCCGAATTCTGACTATCCCTGTAAGAAGCCGTGGAGGCTCACAGGGATATGAGACGTCGAGGCTCCCACATTTTCTAGACAATCGGCTCACAGTTGGCTGTGAGGTTATTAGTTTTAAGCGCCGACCGCACTTTACACCCCAGGAACATTCCTGATGTTCATTTCTGTTAGAGTCTGAGTGGACCCCAGGGCCACAGTGCGGCTGGAAGGATTAGTTCAATTGAAAAATCCAATGGCCCGCGACCTTCCGGCTTGTAGCATAGTGCCTCAACCAACAATGCTACGGNGAGCCGCAGATAGGCCTTGACACCAAGACTTACTGGCTGACTGACCGTCAGTCGCAATGTGACTCTGACTATATCCTTTACAAGTGAGAAGCCCGTGTGGAGGCGGGGCCGAATGCCTCCACCGTGACCCTGCGAGTCATAGGAGGCGAAAAAAAGGGAAGTCTCAAATCTGAGACAGTAAAATATGGTCACGAGTGCCAAGGAACGCGGACCCGAGAAAGACTGCACTGGCAAGAACCAGCAGCATATACAAAAGACAGACCCGTCCTCTCGTCAGAGAGTACGCCCCACAAAAACAAGACCGTAACTGTCAAAGAGTAATAAGTATCTGGTCATGAGGCCCAGACAGGGCTCGACACCAAGACTTACTGGCTGACTGACCGTCAGTCGCAGTGTGACTTTGACTATATCCTTTACATTATGACAAATGACTCACTACTATAGGCAATGCCTCTGACAAAAGACAGACCTGTCCTCTCGTCAGAGAAGGAGCCCCACAATAACAAGACCTAAACTGTCAAACAATAGTAAATATCTGGTCATAAGCCCCAGATTGGCCTCGACACCAAGATTGACTGACTGACTGACTGGCCGTCAGTCGCAATGTTACTTTGCCTTTGACTTACGTGTACATTAAGAAGATAAAGTTGTGGGTGTTACAAGCAGTAGTATTGTGGTACTGTATTATTAATCACCAATTCCTCAAGTTCGTCTGTGTATACTGTGAAACTATAATAAATATTTATAGAACAGTTCAATAAGTGGTTGTCTCTTCATATGACAAAATTCCACAGAATAATCCACAATGGTATTCTTCATTACTAAGAAAATATTGGGCAGTAAAGAGATGAGAACTCCGAATTCTGACTATCCCTGTAAGAAGCCGTGGAGGCTCACAGGGATATGAGACGTCGAGGCTCCCACATTTTCTAGACAATCGGCTCACAGTTGGCTGTGAGGTTATTAGTTTTAAGCGCCGACCGCACTTTACACCCCAGGAACATTCCTGATGTTCATTTCTGTTAGAGTCTGAGTGGACCCCAGGGCCACAGTGCGGCTGGAAGGATTAGTTCAATTGAAAAATCCAATGGCCCGCGACTTTCCGGCTTGTAGCATAGTGCCTCAACCAACAATGCTACGGCGTGCCCTTAGGAATACAGTGGTCGCAGACAATTAAACTTATTTTATTGTTATCCGTCTATCTGTCCCATGAACCATGTGCCACTATTCCCAGGCTATTGGGGAGATTAATACTGTCATGAACAGGGAACAGCTACTGGGCATGCATCGAACCACGATCCCTGAGATTCAGAGCCAACGTATCGCCAGTTGCAAACCAGTTTCACTGTTAAATTTAGCGAAGTCAGCTGCAGTAGCTGCAGTAGCTGCAGTGATTAGCTTTGGAAGCATTCCATTTCGGAATTACCAGAAACGTTTTTGTTTGTATACATGTGTGAGTAGCGCATTCGAACAACCTGGATGCTCACTGTCATATGAAGAAGAATAAGTTATAAACCCTTATATACTTACTCATGCACTTATTACCTTCTTTTCTGTTATGTGTCGCCTGAAGGCCGGAATAATGGTGCCAGAGGAGACGTCCACTGCTAGACAACGACTCCGTAAGCACGTTTCCTCTACAGTGCCCAACAATGGAAGTGTTGTTTGGAGACGGTTTTCTTTTTTCTTGTGTCCGTCCCGGGGCTATATAACGAGGGCCCCAGGCCAGTTGAGTTGATAATGGAGAAATCGAGAGAGTTATTTGAGGCTTCGCAGTTCAGTTGTGAAGTTGAAAGAGTGTGGTTGTGAAGTTGCAAGAGTGCGGTTGTGAAGAGAAGACTTTATGTGTTCTGCAGTTACAGTGATACTTGGAGTGGGTAATTCAGTGAGTCTGTTATAGTTTCTGTGTTAAAATCCTTTTCCAAGAAACGGTTAATCAAGACTGTAACAGACCGAGAACACTAGTTTGTGTAACAGCGAACTGTAAAGTGTGGAAATAGCGATAGTGTCATAATTATTTGTAGCACTACAATTTGAAGGAGAAAGCTTGAGATCGCATTAAGTGGAGGAACTGTTTTGGAAGAGACTGTGGACCTGTCGTCTGACAGATTACTGACGAATGAATATAAGCCGTCAATAAATCCAATATGTAGTATATATCACATTCTGACAGATGAACCCACTGCACAGAGAAGTGTCACTTCCCAGGTAACGCATTGTCAAGACATTGCGCTGACAACCAGCAACCATTGCTAGTCAGCAGCTTAGCAATTCCTAGGCAACGAATAAACCAGCTAACGATTACACAGGCCTACAAAAAAAATTTTTTTTTTTTTGGTGTCTAGGATTTTAGAACTAATTTTAGTTATATTTAAGGCGCTGAATCTAAATATAAAATCAGTTTTTCTCTACCAGCTCTACATTTTTATATCAGCGTTTTTGTAACGTGCAGTTCTACANGCTGCGATGTCAAGGACCAACAGCATATACAAAAGACAGACCCGTCCCAAGAGATGGAGGCATGTCTAGAAGAAGAAGAGCCGACCTCAGTGGGCAGGAAACCTGAGGTGGCCCAACAACGAGAGGTCCTCGTAGAAGACGCCGAAGTAATGCCGGTCGGAGAACCGAAGAAGAAACGGCGTAGGGACCGAAAACTGGCCGCGGAGCACCGCCACCAGGAACCGAAGGATAAGACACAGGAAAAGTGTGGATCCCAGAAGAGATTGGCCGTCGCCCGTAGAGGGACAAGCCACGGTGCAAATGTGGCACGGCAGAAGGTAAACGTTATTGGGAGAAACTGCACCATGGCCGTGATTGAGCGAGCAACCCAGAGAGAGGGGCTGTTCAGAAAAAATTTACTAACGCACCATGAAGGAAAAAGAGGCACAAAAGACCAAGGCGGCAAGCGGCCGCCGTACGGGAGAAAGAAGAGTGAAACCGTGAACTACATCGAAGGGTGTGGAGCAGAACAGCGATCACACCTGGAAAGTGGAGAAGCGAGAAAAAAGACCGTCGATGTGATTTTCAGAGGAAAGATCGCGAAACAAGTAGTCGGTGCTTCCAGCGGGTTACGAAAAATAATAAAATATACTTTGTGGAGGGGTAGACCCCTTGCAAAACGGAAAAAGAAGCAGAGCAAGCAGAGGAGGAACCGGTAATGAAGAAACACCGGCCTCCCCAGCGAGAATGAATGTGCGATGGATGAAAGTGATCAGTGAATGTGAAACGACGGGATCGACGAACGCTGGACCATGGAATTGTCCCCATCCCCTGCCAGCGGTGACGTAACAGCGTCGGAGTGCTGTCGCTGCTACGGTAACAGGCCAGTCAACACTCCGCCCCCTCCCGCGCGGTGACGTAACAGCACTTCCCACTGTGACGTAACAAGGGGTAACACGATGAAACAGGGAACGGTATAAAAAGCCGGCTGAGCAGTATGTGAGTGTGTGTGATCAGGAGTGACACAGTGCGGATCGTGAAGTCGCCGAGTGCAGTGGATGTAATTGTGATACTTCCGATGGCAGTGATTGTAATTGTGAATTGTGTGAGTGTGAGAGCGAGTGTTCAATAAATTCGTTACATCCAAGAAGACATGAAGTTATTTGTCGCGTGACCTACCCAACGCGTGACAATATCCATTAAATTATGACAAATGACTTACTACTGAAGACAATGACTCTGACAGAAGACAAACCCGTCCTCTCGTCAGAGAGGGCGCCCCACAATAAAAATACCTAAACTGTCAAACAGTAATAAATATCTGGTCATGAGCCCCAAATTTGGCTCGACACCAAGATTGACTGACTGACTGACCGTCAGTCGCAAAGTGACTTTGACTTGATTGAATCCTGTTGTATATTATATATTTCTTTATTGAAGGCAGTCACAACACAACAATCAATAATATATGTATGTACTTTCAAGTAGTACTTTACTATATGTTTCGGCTTTCAAGTAGCCATCAACAGATAAATATATTTAAAAACTTTTTAGCTATTGAATTGGGTGCTAATTATACGATATAGTATTAGATTTTCCAAACAGTATAAAATAATATAAAAATAACTTAAACGTCTCTATATTAAGTCCGTCAATAATGCAACAATCATTAAAATATTCACCGTTTAACACTAACACAACATGTTTCGGCCCCAGACGGCCATCCTTAAGTGTTTCAATGCGTCCAAACTGTTACACTGCTTTGATGCGTGCTAAAATTGCGCGTTGCAGTCCACTTAAAATGACATAAATAATTATTTAAAATTTATTAAAAACTTTCTATTAAAATATTTCGTAAAATCCTATTCCACCGCGTAAGGGGCGTCGACCACTTGTTAAAACTATGTGATGTTCCAGAGAGTTTGTTCCAGCAGCTTGTTTTTCTGTTTCATTATCCCGTCTGCAATCTCCAACGTGCCCCTTGTTTGTGTGTTGTTCCCTCTAGCAGCGTGTGGTGTTGTCTTCGCAAGTGCAGGTGCGGTGCGTTTGTTCCCGTATTTACATGCCCTGGTTGTGAGGAGTGGGGAGAGGTGGGGAAGGGTATAGGGTTATGTTGTGTAATTCTTGTGTAGTACTTCAAATATAGGATTGTGTACGTCGATATTAGTGCCGTTCATATGTAGATTTTCTTTGCTGGTTTTGTAAATATGATATTTCTCGAGTGTATACAAATATTTTCTTTTCCTCTCCGTTGTTATAATTTCCATGGTATCTGTTATTGTGCCATACCTGTGTCCTGTGTTCAATTTGTTACTTGAATATCCGGAGTTACTATTTTCACTGTTTATGTCATGAATGTGTTCTTTGTATCTGGCGCTGAATGTTCTTCCTGTTTGTCCGACATATTTTAATGGGCAATCTTGGCATTTCGTTTGATAAATTCCACTTCTACTATATTTATCTATTTGCGGCTGTGACTTTAATATGTTTTGTATTGTGTTCCGCGTACGGAACACAATACACAAAAAAAAAAAACTTTGTGATTGCTCTCACTTCCTTGCCGCTGTATGTAAAGGCAACCCACTTTGTTTGTTGTTGCTGCAAATCGGAATGTGTATTTTGTTTTAGTTTTTTTCTTGGGGAAGGAAATTGCTAATTAAATTTACGTTGTATTCGTTATTACGTAGTATGTTTTGAATGCACTTGCGAAGACAACACCACACGCTGCTAGAAGGAACAACACACAAACAAGGGGCACGTTGCAGATTGCAGACGGGATAATGAAACAGAAAAACAAGCTGCTGGAACTAACTACTTGGAATATCACATAGCTTTAAATAATTGGACGACGCCCCTTTCGGGGTGGAATAGGATTTTACGTAAGATTTAATAGAGAAATTGTAATGAATTTTAAGTAATTATTTATGTTATTTTAAGTGGACTTCAACGCGCGATTTTAGCGCGCATCAAAGCAGTGTAACAGTTTGGACGCATTGAGACACCTGAGGATGGCCGTCTGTGGCCGAAACATGTTGTGTTAGTGTTAAATTGTGAATATTTTAATGACTGTTACATTATTTACGGACTTAATACATAGACGCTTAATTAGAGATGTGCAACAGGATGCTGAAATACAGAATTATAGAATATAGAGTTATAATGAAAGTAAAAATCTTAAAATGAACATATAATATTAATTTTTGTGTTGTGACGGCTTTCAATGAAGAAATATATAAAGACAGTTACAGATCGTACTGGATTCTGAGAGAGTTCTTGAGAGTCGAGGCTTCACATATAAAGTGAAGTGACGTGAAATGAAGTGAAGTGAAGTGAAGTGAATATAGACAATGCAGTTTCTATTCAGGACTCCTTAGAACATTAGGTGTAATCGTTAGACGAAACATACCATATTTTGCTTGTGCCATCAGAGGATTCGACTACACTTGTGTGTTCAGCGCTAACTGCGGCACTGTCGCGGGCTTGCGCCATCCTCGGAAAAAAGTTGGAACTCGAAGAAGGAAAGTGAAAAGTGAGTATCGTATCCAAGATTGGGGCGCCCCGATGCCGGCATACCAAACATTTTGGAAGAATAAAGTTTCTACCCTGAAATTACAGTACCAGACATTAGGGCAACAATATCCTGAAGCGGGAACACAACTAAAACACCTTCATTAATTTGCTGGGCGACATTGAGGACGTGACAAGGCACATCCCAGTCTCTGTAGCGGAAAGTGCGGAATGAGCTAGCATTGTAAATGCGGCGGAAGGAAAGGGGGCGAGCTACTGCAAAGGTCTCCAAGGAAAACAATTTTTAGTGCCCTGTACGGCACTTATACAATAGTTACACGAGTTAAAGGCCGTGCTCAAGACGAAAACCCCAGCAGGCCAAACTAACCTTCCAAAAGCAACAGGGCACAGAGATCCGCGATGTTGAGGAACTGATACACCCTACGAAAGGGAGTAAAACTGCCAAAAATATTGCAAGACGGAGCAGAAGACAGCAGCCCCGAATGGAAAGTATGAGAAAGAGTAACGAGGTATTGGGGAAAAACATCGGACTGGAGTTCGCGAGGAGAGCAGCCGGATCGTCTGTAGAGTTACGAAAAAGCAAGAACTGGACGTTGTGGAGGGGTCGGCCACCTCCAAAGTGGAAAAAGATGCTGCATACGGAGTAAGAGCCTGATATGGTGGAGCACCGGCAACTCCAGGAGTTATGGCCCCCACTGTTGTGAGAAAGAGAGAGAGAGAGAAAGGAACAATCTTTGGATGATGGCGATACATCTCGGTCTACTGGCACCTTAGCAGTGAACCGCTCGAGACGAGCTGGCCTTAAGGAGGGAGCGGTGGTAGCGGTTGGAGAGTGGTCACCGCAGGAAAGACAGAAACACAAGAAGACGCCAAGAACAGGAACCGTCGGGATAGAAGAAGTGATAAACTCTTAGGCTATTCGGGACGAACAGTCATAAGGAGGGAGAAATGTGGCGTATAGACCCGTCGCTCAGCAGTGATTTTGTAAACATCAGCTTTTGCCATGTAACGTCCGCAACATACACGCATGCAACAAAAGAAGTAAGGTGTTTTCTATGCGCTACGCGCAGCGACTGTTGCTAGGCAACGTCGCAGTAAACACTCCTCTTGAGCATGGAGGCTGTTTTCTGTGTGGTCGGTGCGGAAGCTCTATAAAGACAATTACAGACTGAGCCGTGCTGAAGATCAGCTCGTTCTCGGCGTGACGTAATGGCGGCGCCATTCCCGGATTCCATCCCCAACCCTAATAATGTTGACGTACTACCCTCATTACGTGACCCCAGCCCGCCTCCTAGTCTCGGAACGAGGAGAGACTTACTGTGCAGTCGCTCGGACGACGTTGACCGGAGAAGACGATTACCAGCTAGCAGGGATTGTTGTTGGAAATTCCGTTTCAGCTGGGTTACTTTAAAATTTTGGTTTGGTATCTGGCTGACTGGTAAAGAAAGGCTGCACGCATCGCAAGCCGTTGGGTAGGACGGTTGCGATGCGTGTTGTAATTCTGTAATGATACCTCAGAGACGGCCAAGAAGACGACCAAATCAATCCCAACATCCACAGCTGACAAGCACACTCCAAAAGCAGTGCCAAATCGCAACTTCTTCGCACCCCTCAGAGCTAATGACATGGACACGGAGACAACTGGAGCAGAGAACACGGAGCAGGAGGCTCCCAGAAAATCAGGTAGGTCGCCACCAATAGTGATGACTTCTACCACAAACCTAATTCGACTCCAAAGCGACCTAAAAGAACACGTCAAAGGAGAGTACGAATTCCGAAACACGCGAAATGGAACTCTTATTATAACAAAAGAAGTGACGGACTATTCAGCCATGAAATCCTACCTGGAGAGAAATAATCTCCAGTATTTCACCTTCTCTCCGAATTCTGAAAAGCCTATCAAGGCAGTAATCCATCACCTTCCTCCAGACACGCCAGCAGAAGATATTTCCAATAGTCTTGAGGGCTTAGGCTTCAACCTCATTGACGACCAATCGAAGAACACAAATTGGAAAAACCTACGTGGAAACCCCCCCGCTCTTCCTTGTTACCAGATCAAGAAACGTAAAATCTCCAGAGATATTCAAACTGAATAGCCTTAACCATAAAATTATTAAGGTTGCTAATAAATTCAATCATCCGAACTAGAACCCGTCATTTTTGTCGCGCGTACCATCCTACATCTGAAAATTATTTGACATGACGGCTGAAGGCCGAAACAGAAAGAATATATGCGTCAAATGCTAGGCAACAGCGAGATAAACAAGTTTCCACGGCAAGTATGTTTTCTAAGCGGTCAGTGCTAAGAATATATAGCGATGCAACCCCGTGTGTCGTGAGTCCCGCGGGACTCGGAACCGAGAATGACTGCGCTGGCAAGATCCAGAAGTAATCATAAGGACAGACTCGTCCTCTCGACAGAGAAGAAATTCCTTACATGTATGACTACATAGGTGAATTATGTATAACACATGCAAAATTAATCCTAAACCATGCATATCTAAATGTACGTGTTATTAAAAAAGGAGAAGCCAGGCACTGTAGTTATAAGCGGCTTAAACTTGGCGGCGTTAAGGTGTACGGCTGTTCAGCTGACTAAATTCAGTTTCGGAGTAGTTGCATAAGTTGAGGCATAACCTGCTGTGCAAGCCTGCATTGGCAGGAAACCTCTGTGTCCCTTACATAAATGTTACGAGTACGTACTTAATACAGAACAATGACATAGAGTACACAGAGCCCACAGTGACCTAGACGCCGTGACAGAGCGGATATACTCGTGCTGAAACTGCGGTGCAACAAACGTAGCGCCTACATAGTGAGGCCGACCCCTGTACAGTACAGTTCAGTGCAGTAACACAGCCCACAGTGACCTGGACGCCGTGACAGTGCGGATATACTCGTGCTGAAACTGCGGTGCAACAAACGTAGCGCCTACATAGTGAGGCCGACCCCTGTACAGTACAGTTCAGTGCAGTAACACAGCCCACAGTGACCTGGACGCCGTGACAGTGCGGATATACTCGTGCTGAAACTGTTGTTGCCAAGAAAAGGTTGCGTAAGCAGGCGAGAGTACAACAGCCGTTGCTAGGGAACAACTTCGTGGACACATTTCCGTGGCACCGAGAGAGCAAGCAATTATGGAAAAGGCGTTTTCTGTACGGTTTATAAGAAAATGTTGCTAGATGTCATAGGTCACCCTAAGTCATGGCGTTTTATGCAAATGACATTTGGAGGCAGAGCTATGAGCTCGGTGAACAGCTGCAAACCGTACATACAGATGTGACTCTGCTCTGAGACACATCTCAAAACCAATGAAAGGTTCTTCATTCCGAACTATCAATTTTATCGGACTGACGGCTTCCCAGGAAGAAGAAGCATTCCCCATAACCATGTAGACCTTGCTATAAGTGCGATACGTACAAATGACAAAGGCGAAGCGTATTCATAAGAGACAAACCCATCGTCTCGTGAGAGAGGATGTTGCATAAGCACTATGATCGCAAGGGTTCAGTTGAGAAAAACAAAAAACTCTGGTCGTGAACCTCAAGGGGCTTGACTACAACATGAACTGATTGGTGGTAAACCGCCAGTGGTGAAGTAATTCTGGCTGACTCTGTTGTTGAGTCAGCTAAGATTTAAAGTTGTGAGAAGTGAGGAGCTGGTTGCTCAGGCCGGAGAGCGTTCGGAAATCCGGAGGAAGGGGAACGTCCGCCGTTGAAAGCCGCTACCAAGCAACGTCTATTTGCTATAGTCACTCAGTCACATGATATAGGGTAAATACACCCAATGTGCTTAATTCTGTAGTATGACAGTCTTAAATTTACCATGACATTAGCCGTGTCTTCCATAACGAATTCTATCTGTTCTACACAAATGGCTCATAATGTTGCCATCTGTGAGAGACTGTCGAAAATATCTATGAAGTGCACAGGTTAGCCTAATTTTATGACAAATTTTTGGTAATAATATATTTTAGCATCCTGTTGCATTGAGGTGTAACCTATAGTCTGTTTTTTTTTCGTCTATAAGGCAACAATATTAATTTAACAATATTTATTCACTAAAAACAAAACAAAAACAAACTCCGTGGTCTGTAGTCCGCAAGCAAACTATACCGACCGAGTGACCACCGCCTGTCGGCGAAGTTAGTGCCAACTTTTGTGAATAGAGAGTGTCGCGTTGTCAGCGCAACGGATCCCCACGACCGTTAAACTCGGTTTTCTAGACCGGAGCCGCTATCTCGTTGAAATAGCTTCTCAATTATCCTAATAAGGCTGAGTGGAACCCTTTCCAGTCCCACTACTTCTCAGAAAACCTGGTAACGCCGGGAATCGAACCCCGACCTCTGGATCTGTAGCCAGGAACTGTGACCTCTAGACCACAGAAGCTGTCCTTAATTCACTAAATGTTCATTAAATGTTTAAAATGTGATTAAAATTATTAAAATGTATGTGCATTTTGGTGTTTATGCTACATGTTTCAGCTACATAGGACCATTTTCAGGCGTCACAACTTTCAAACGAGTCTACTGAACTGTGCACTTGTCAAATAGTTTTCATTAAGGCACATTTTTGTTGCTATTATTAATTTTTTAATTCTGATGTAGGATGATTTTACAGGAGGACTTTCTTCGTATCTTACATATTGTGGCTTTTTCCTGTAATGTATAATACATGTTATTAATTGAATTCTGTTCTTAATATTTTAGGTCATGCTACCTTAGTGTATGTAGGTGTTTTATTTTTCTGTTTGTACGAGTACTTTCGTGTCCCACTGAATATGCCGCTCGCTGAGCTGTGTGTATCTAGCGTTGCTTTGTGTTCCTTGTCCTGATTCTGGTGAAACTGTTCTCGCTTAATTATCTTTCCAGGTAGCGAGTGTACTGCTGCGTATTTTAAGGCTCATGTACCGTTTGGAATATAGGATTATGTGCTTATAATTTTAAAGACATCTTAAATATTTAACAAGTATTTAGTAATTACAGCGTGAATTCATGTTGTTAAATTATATTAGACCGGAAACAAGACTATAGATTTAGCATACTGCACCACAAAACAGGGCAATTATGTCCTAACTGTAGGCAAGTTTTGATGTTAGCACGGAGGTGATGATTCAGATTTTGGTCTTCTGAACTGTGATACCGTGTAGTCTGGTAGGTAGTTTCGGATTGAAATATTACTTCCATATGTAGGTCCGAAAGGAGCTTCATTTAGATCCCGAAGATTGGTGCAGCATGTTCCTCCGATACCTGCAAGACTACACGGTGTCAGAAATTTACTCTTCATTCTTATACATTGAATGTTTGTTATTGTTTTACAGAATTCATCTGCAACAAAGGTAAAAAATAATATCAAAAAATTATTAATTTGGAAATAGATACCACAACACATGGCTCAGATATCGACATTAAACAATGGTTGCCAACATTAGCACTTCCAGAATTCAAATCGAACATCTCTGGACGAAAGAACAGAATAAAATGCTGTACAACTCCGGCACATGTCAAATTCTCAAGGTAACATTTCCAACGAACACATAGTACTTTAACAAAATAGGGCTCTCTCTCCCTATCCCTTCGATTCATAGCTTAGGGGCATTTCCTCTGCAGTACAATCAGGAGTAGAAACACTGCAAACATACCGACCGCCTCTCGGAGAATAATTCAGACCTCATCCAAGCGGAACTCCCTTTAAAGTGCAGTGGTTGGTCGTCCTTTATGATCGAGATGTCTGGCAATAGAATCCGGCTGAAATAAGAGCTAACACGCTTTTATCCTGAATTTCCTCAATGTCTCAAGATAAGTACCGGAATGATATTGTGATGTATCGACCCACAACCAGGCAACGACTCAGTGTTCACGTTCCAGCGAACAAGCAACACTGGAGCTGTGTTCTATGTGGACCATACTACGGCTCGCTGTTAGGTAATACAATTCTTATAACAAAAGAGGTGTTTTCTATGTGGCCCGCGCATTGCCCAGTGGTAGGCAACGGAGCTGTAAACACGCATCCACAATAGAAGTCGTTTTCTATGTGGTTCGTGCCGAAGCTATAAAAAGAGAGTCTGTTGGTAGCTAGATGAGATTAGAGAATTGATTCGAGTTCTGGAGAGTCGGCATTTCAAGATGACAGAACAAGAAATGGAAAGAAGACTTCATAGTGACTTGAAGTGATAGTTCCTGTGGCAAAGCCGTTGCCAAGAAACGGATAATGTGTCCTAGTGATTTGTGAAGTGGGTAGCTTAACGGTAGCGTTATAATTCATTGTGAATAAGAGGGACTGTAGAAGAAGGTGTCAATGAATTTAATCATCCAGTCCAAAACCCGTTATTATTAGTCACGGAACACCGGACACGTGAAAATATCTTAAATAATTTGTTCTTGTCTTATGTAACGACGATTCTTCATGTACATAGGTCATGAAGCATCGTATGGCTATATGACTGAATGGGGAATGATGAAATATGTGGTCGTGAGTCACTGCAGCATCTGAATGCAGGGGTTAAGGAAAGTAACTGAAGATCTTAGTAGGAACAGCCAAATTTCATTCCGGATCCTGCAGAAAGCGAATAAATATGTGTATGCTCGATCGTGACTTTCTGGGGGATGATACTCTAAAATCGACCATGACCATTTCCATCCTCATATATTTCAATTCATAATCAAGTTACCAAATCTCGCTTCACGACAACCTGGGAGTTAACAAACATAAAATATTGGTCACGTTGTTTTTGTGCTAAATGAACTTTATAACGGTCAGTGGCACAACCTTATTTTTTTTTCTGTGGCGCTACAGCCCCAATTTTGGGCCTAGGCCTACCTCCATGAAACTCTCCGTTTCACTTCGGTTTACTAGATCTTACACATTCGGTAGGACTCCTTGGGCGAGTGATCAGCTCGTCGCAAGGCCTCTACCTGTACACAAACACAGAAAAACGCACACAAACATCCATGCCCTGACTGGGATTCGAACCCACTATCCCGGCTTCCGAGCGAGCGAAGACAGTGCATGCCTTAGACAGCTCGGCTAACGTGACCGGCACAACCTTATTTAGCACACTAAAACTCTGCCACACACAGTGTGTATGTGTGTGTCCCGTAAGGTTCACAAAATAAAGAGTTACTCTTTCCTTCGGCCGCGCCATAGCTCAAGCGGTTAGTCGCTGGCTACCCATCGCGGCAGCCCGGGTTCGATCCCGGGTCTGGTCAAGTGGGATTTGTGGTGGACAAAGTGGGACTGGGGCAGGTTTTCTCCGAGTATTTCGGTTTCCCTTGCCGATCTTCATCACACCAATTGCTCCACAATCACCCTCACCTATCATCTGGGGCTGGTACAATAGGCCAGAAGTGGCCGCAGTACAAGGGACTTAGTCCCACCCCACTAGCAATACAAAAAATACTTTTCCTTAAAAGATATTAACTGGTTGAGCTTTATAACGGAGGGCTCCTTAAAGGCTATAACGTGTAGAGAGAAAGTCAATCGTGGGGTTATCTCTGGAAACCGTAGTCACAGATTAGAATTGTCAAATTCTCCCAACTGACTTTTTAAAGGATATTTCACTAGTTACTACAATTTTGTGAAAATATTAAAATACTTAGTCAAGATACGTGGTGTTCTGGCCGGAGTTCGAGCCGTACACCTCGCGAATACAAATCTTAAGCGTCGCCGCTAAAGCCAAGTCGATCTAATGAGGATCCCAGGTGTCTCACAGATAAATTTTATAGGAAATGTGAAAGGTAAAGTAAAGGTATCCCTGTAACAGACCCTGGAGGCCCATGGGATTGTGAGATGTCGAGTCTCGGATATTATCTAAGCAATCGGCTCACAGATGGCGGTGAGGTTGTCACCCTTATACTCCGGTCGTCCTTTACCCCCAGAAAGATTCATAGCATTCGTTTCTGTTAAGAGGCTGAGTTGACCCCAGGACCACAGCGCGATTGGGAGTATTAGGTTAGTTGACGTCATCGGGATTTAAGGACGTATGTTAATTACTGTCTACATTGTTGTCATCCACAATTAAATGAAGGGAGTAACAAGTGTGGAGCCACGTGTATCGGTTTTGCACTTTTGTTTTCAAGTTTTCGAAAATTTGCAGCGAGTGAAAATATTTACCTATGTAAAGGAATATTCGTGATAAAATATGCAAATAAAGAGGTAAAAATAATGTTGGAATTCGATTTAATAATAAATTAATATGTATATAAGGGAAATCAATATAAATGTTATGCAAATACAGTTCATGAAGTGAAATGTTTGTATGAACACAGTAACACCAGTAAACTGCAATTGAATAAAGGGCAGTAGTGCCATGAAATGAGCAAATTAATGTTTTCGTAATGTTTACGTATATATTTGATTCCTGTTTAGTATTCAATTACAGAATATTAACGATGTATCATTTGGATGTATTCTTGAAACAATGAGGTCTAACTTTCTATGCTGTTGTGGGAGCCACCACAGTGACTCGAGCACTAGCCAATCACAGGCTAGGTACCAGCCCATGTTAAGCAACGGCTGGGTAAACAGCCGTTCCTTAGTAAAATCTAGTTGCAGTGAATCGAACGCTATCCAATCACACATACACACACGCACGCACACACACACACTCCTTATTTCAGAATCAAAGTCATATTGCGACTGACGGTCAGTCAGTAAGTCTTGGTGTCGAGTCCCATCTGGGGCTCATGACCAGATATTTATTACTGTTTGACAGTTACGGTCTTGTTTTTGTCGGGCGCCCTATCTGACGAGAGGACGTGTCTGTCTTTTGTATATGCTGCTGGACCTTGTCAGTGCAGTCTTCTCGGGTCCGAGTCCCTTGGGACTCGCGACCATATTTTACTGTCTCGGAATTGAGACTTCCCTTCTACTTATTTCTATCGCTATATCTTTTTACGTAACTTTGAATCGGAACTATGGAAAACACGTCACTTTCCGTATTTTTGTAGGCTAGCGCTTGATTCACTGCAACTCGGTTTTTCCTAGCAACGGTTGTTTACCCAGCCGTTGCTTAGCACTGGCTGGTTCCTAGCCTTTGATTGGTTAGCGCTCGATTCACTGTAGTGATTTCCACACTATTCTACAGGTCGCATACGCTCGGGACTTCAGTTCTATCATTTGGGGCACAATCTGCCCCTTCCTTTGTTCCTGACAGACGAAAGGCTAACACTCCTCCCTATCAGCATTCCGAAACTAATACAAATCTGATAATTAGTTCCGATAAGTGAAATAAAGCACTGTAAATTTCCTAATTTCTTCATATTTGCACGCTATTTAGGGACTAAGATGGGGTCTGCATTGGTGAATAGATTTCTTGACCACTTACAGGTCTTAACTACAAGTAACTATATAACTCTATAGCTGATTTCCACACTACAAATTACTCCACACTAAGTCTTCTCAGTCTCTTTTCACTAATCTTTAGTTGGTAATTGCTTTCCCCAATGGCTATTCCTCTGCAGTGGTTTCACTAGATGTTTCCTAATAACGAATATTAACAATGGAGATTCTTCAGTTTCCTTTTCCCGCTTGTTAGCACTCCGCAATTGAACCCTCAACTGCACTGCACCCACTCGCTGAACAGAACAAGGTCGGTCGAGTCATATAACCTCGGAGCGGATCCACAGAGAACACCGCCTACATCACCTATTCAATTATTGTATAACGTCACCGAGCGCGCGTGTTGTGGGGGCTACACGTGACACATCCTCTATTGTTGCTTGCGGGCATTACCTGGCAACGGCTGATGTTTACAGATCCATCTCTTAACAACGGGTCTATACGCCACAATATTTGTGTCTCTCCGTGTTCTTCGGCTTTTCACAGTCAACATTCGTTAGCAAAGTCCCACACATATTTGTGTTTTCTGTGTGGTTTTCTTCAACCGCCTCTACAAATGCTGGGATAGTATCTTGATTAGACCACTACGACTTGATCTGAAGCTCCTTCATCATTCATCTATAATCCTGCCACTCGACTCGTATAGTATAGCTACTGACAGAGTTGCAAAATTACACACAAGCCCACCTGTGAAGCCTCAACGTGCTTTAGGATATTATTGTCACGCATTTAGGAGTGTGTGACTACAGACGGGGTTTGGATTGGTAACTCGGTTTATTTACCATTTATACATTCACGATTCATCACTTTATAGTTCACTGACACACACAGATTAGTGTCCTCGTTCTATTACGATCGTCAGTAGCCGTCTTCTGGCAACGGATTTTACTGAATTGCACACTCAAAATGTCACATAGATTCTTCTCTTCACAGCCTCACGTACAGAACTGAACTCTCAACTGTCACCTCAACTAATTGGGTCCCAGACTGGCGGCCATTTCACGCCAGCCTCCTATTCTTCTCTTCACAGGCTGACTGACAACTGGCAACTGAACTCTCTCACCAACCAACCAGCTTCTTCAAGTCATTTCACTCAGCTGAACGGCTGACAACTCCTACCATCAACTGTTTCGTTATCATTAGGGCCCGGATTTCTATGACATGTCATATTTTTTCCCTAGGGTTTATTCCTATTTTTAAATGTAATTATGCATGTTTCCAGTCATTCTTATTGAAATTATGTCGTTTTTATTGTGCATATAAATGCATATTTTAGAGTTTTATTGGTTTTACAGCATATTTTGGCATAATTTTGAAATAAGGTCATATTTTTGTCATTTTAGAAACAATTCTTTGATATAATGTAAAATTTCGGCTCCATAATGTTTGGTATTACAAAATAAATTTCAGGCTGGACTGTTGCTTCAATGTAGAATAGAGTTCAAGTACATGAAGTTCGTATTAAAAACCATATTTTTGACTGGACTGTACTTGCAGTTACAAAGGCGAAAATTTGTGAAATGCAGCATTTATGACCTGGCAAGCCGGCATTCCCTGTCTAGGCAGGAGGGAGGCAAGTGTAACGGGTATTCTCCTATTGTACTCCGTCTTACTATAAGGTATATACATCCCATTCTTTCTTGGAGGGCTTAGAAGTATTCTATTTATATATGTGGAGGGCGTTATAAGACTTCAGTTTGACTTTACAATGCCTAAAGTGAGTACATGTAGTTCAAGGAGCGCAAAGTTGCGTAGTTTTGTACAGGAGTTTGGTGAAAAAGTGTTTAGTACCGATGGCAAGATATTTTATTGTAAGTTGTGTGGCGTGAAAGTTACGGCAGAAAAGCGATTTACTGTGCAGCAGCATTGTAAAACTTTTAAACATGGTAAATGTTTAAGCAGATTATCTACAAAGGATAGCAGACAAAGTTTGTTGTTTAAAAACAGTTCCACTACTTCTTCTTCTTCTTCTTCTTCTTCTGCTTCACCTTCTTCAATGAACAATGGGTCGGAATTTTCGAAGGATTTGTGTCAGTGGATGGTATCTTCGAATATTCCATTAGAGAAATTGCATAATCAGCACTTCAGACAATTTTTGGAGACATACACTAGTCATCCTATCCCAAGTGAATCGACGTTAAGAAAGAATTATCTCTCTACATGTTATGAAGATATGTTAAATAAGATTCGAACATCTGTTGCTGACAACAAGATATGGGTTTCCTTGGACGAGACTTCTGACGTAGATGGGCGGTATATTGCGAATGTTATAGTTGGGACCCTGAAACAAGATCAACCTGGAGAGAGATTTCTTCTTGACTGTGAAGTTCTCGAAAGAGCAAATCATTCGACTATAGCTGTCCTATTTGATAATTCCATGAAGTTGTTGTGGCCAAATGGAATACAGCGAAATAATGTCCTTCTCCTAGTAACAGATGCCGCTCCATACATGAAGAAGGCTGCCAAAGGACTTCGAATCCTCTACCCGAAAATGGTCCATATTACTTGCCTCGCTCATGCATTGCATAGAGTGGCTGAAGAAGTTCGAGGACATTTTCCTGATGTAGATAGGCTAGTTTCAAACGGAAAGAAAATATTCATCAAGGCCCCTCTTCGAGTGCAGAAATTTAAACAAGAAGCTCCTCTACTGCCACTTCCTCCACAGCCTGTCGTCACACGGTGGGGTACATGGTTGGATGCTGTGGCATATTATTGTGAAAATTACACAGCCATTGAGAAAATGTTTAATGGCTTTGACAGCAGTGAGTCAACATCAATTAAAGCTGTCAAGGACTTATTCTCTACCACTCTAGCACAAAATCTGGCATACATAAAGTCAAACTTCTGTTCAATTTCAGGTGCAATAACTCGCCTGGAATTTGTAGGGACTGAACTCTGTGACGCGTTGGACACTGTAAAGAGCATTGAGAATGAACTAAACCGAACTCGTGGTGAAATAAGTGACAGGATTAAAACCAAAATAGAAAGTGTTCTTCATCGGAATGCTGGTTATTCAACATTATGCAAGATTGCAGATATACTTTCCGGTAAACTAGCAACATTCGAAGATGATACAGAACTGTCACCAAACGACTTGACATTCTTCAAATATGCTCCTGTCACATCATGTGATGTGGAACGAAGTTTTTCCAAATACAAAACTATCCTTAGTGATAATCGGCGATCTTTCAAATTTGAAAATCTGAAAATGCATGTAATTATAAATTGCAATTGTAACAGTGAAAATTGAGACGTGAATAACTCAGTGAAAATTGAGACGTGAACAGCTTGTGTTCTTTTAAATGGTGTTTACAGATAACAGAGTTCAGTTAGTGTTCATACCATGTGCACCAGTGTTTGTCTAAAATATTGTAACGTGTTGCAAATATCAGTATTAAAAAGAAAACAATGAATGGTTTAATCCAGTACGAAATGTCGAAATTCCATCAGTTTTCTTTCCTTCAGAGACATAATAGGGCTAATTTGGTAAGTAGGACCTACTATCATATATTCATCATCTTTATTCTTAAACTCTAGTAAAAGTTGTAATTAAAATTGTGAAATTTTATGTCCCATTTAATATTTAAGGTCATATTTTACACTTTTTAGGTCATATTTGACATAATTTTGGGTCATAAGTGCATGCATATATTTATAGTTTTTAGGTCATAAAAATCCGGGCCCTAGTTATCATAGTCAGAGTTACTTTACGACTGGTGGTTTACCGCTAATCGGTTCGTCTTGGCGCCAAGAATCACGACCAGCATTTTTTCAACTGTATACTTGCAGTCACAATTCCAAAAATTGTTATAAGAAAATGTTATTACGTACTGTTCCTAACACATGTGTTTAATATTCAAGTGACACAGTTTTTTTAATGCTAGTGGGGTGGGACTAATTCCCATGTACTGCGGCCACTTCTGGCCTATGGTACCAGCCCCAGATGATAGGTGTTGGTAATTGTGGAGCAATTGGTGAAATGAAGATTGGCAAGGGAAACCGAAGTACTCGGAGAAAACCTGCCCCAGCGCCACTTTGTCCACCACAAATCCCATTTGACCAGATCCGGGATCGAACCCGGGCTGCCGCGATGGGAAGCCAGTGACTAACCGCTTGAGCTATGGCGCGGCCCTAGTGACAAAGTTGGTACAGTTTACCTAGCATAATACATTTTCGAAAATTTAACCGGCAAACATCAGTGCACTTTGTAACTCGTTTGAGGACTTGGCGTGTTGCCCGTCTGTACATTGAAATAGCTCTATCTCGGTGCAACTCGTGTGAGGACATGGCGTGTTGCCCGTCTGTACAGTGTACAGTGTACAGTAGAGTGAAATAGCTCTATCTCAGAGCAACTCGTGTGAGGACATGACGTGTTCCTCGTCTGTACAGCGTACAGTGAAATAGCTCTATCTCAGAGCAACTCGTGTGAGGACATGATGTGTTGCTCGTCTGTACAGCGTACAGTGAAATAGCTCTATCTCGGTGCAACTCGTGTGAAGACATGGCGTGTTGCTCGTCTGTACAGTGAAATAGCTCTATCTCGGTGCAACTCGTGTGAGGACATGGCGTGTTGCCCGTCTGTACAGTGTACAGTGTACTGTACAGTGAAATAGCTGTATCTCGGAAACCGTTCAGAATAGGACACATGTACATATATAGTTTTTTGATTAGAAAGACCAATACTATGACGTCGCAGAATATTGACCTTTCCTTCTGGAACACTCTGAATAAGCAACGGAAGAATCCTGAACATGAGATCTGAGTACCAGCTCCTGTAATGTCATGTCGTGCTATAAACATCTGCGTCACACCCTATAATGTTATAGTCCCACTCTTCAGTCTTCTGCATGTCACAATCGTAAAACCATTGCGACATGTAACACTGTTGCCCTAATTGTACTTGTTTGGTGCAAGGGTGGAACAGCAGAGTGTTTCAACCGGAGCGTACAGAGCAGACGGTAAGGCACTAATTGGAGTTTAGCTCGGAGCTACAATCAAGACCATCCATCCCTTTGGAGAAGAAGGGAGCGACGACAGAACAAGAGAATAGAGAGAGAGAAAGAGATCAGGTTTGTTAGAGGAGAAGGAAGACGGATGGGTCAGGTAAGACGAAAAGTTGCGGACGTCGTGAGTAGGACGAGGTCCTGATCAGTTCTGAAGTTCATGAATGAGACTTGTTAGGTGAACAGAGACTTGAATCAGACTGCTTTTCTGCGTCTGTGCTATTCCACGTTTCTCTAAACTAAGGAAAGTGAATCTGATCGTAAAGATTTCAGTTGACGCTGCTCTGTTTCTGCACTTTCTTCATCATCTGCTATTCCTAAGCGAACATGTTTCTTAAGCTGATCCTGTTTCCGCCCTCAGCTGAAAAGATGGGGTAGTTTTTTTTTTTAGTTTGTTGGGGTGGTGTAAGACCGAGTCCACTTTGTACGCAGGCCACTAATTGGCCTATTGTACCAGCCCCGGATGATAGATGATGAATGTGGAATGGGAAATTGTACGGGAAACCGAAGTACTCGGATAAAACCTGCCCCAGTGCCACTTTGTCCACCACAAATTGTACATGTCCTGGCCTGTTCTCGAACGCGGGTCACTGCGGTGTGAAGTCGGAGACTAACCGCTATAGCACGGCCAAAAGATGGAGTATTACCACTTGAGTCGGACTCTACTGGCCGAGATGATTTCAGTCACTAGACAGATCATCTCAGTCCAGTAACTGAGCCTGACTCGATCTGGTGACCCAACAGGACAGTTTCTACCCAACTGAGGACGGACACAAATTCAGTTTCGTATAAGATCGGTATAACTGGGGCCGTCGATACAACAACGAAATATTCTGGTTATAGTTTGTAATAAAATGAACTGAAATACATGCAGTAAAAGAACTCCATGGCCCAGTCCGCAAGCGAACTATACCGACCGAGCGAGTGCCGCTTGTCGGCGAAGTTAGTGCCAACTTCTGCGGATAGAGTGTCACGTGGTCAGCGCAACGGATTCTCACGGCCGTTAATCTCGGTTTTCTAGACCGGAGCCGCTATTTCCATTCAAGTAGTTACTCAGTTATCTTCACGACTAATTAATTAAAAAAATTGACTTAGATACTAGATGGATGTAAGTGGTCATATTCACGCCCCGCCCACTTTACCTCCCGGGGAAAGACCTGGTGTCCATTGGACGGTAGTTTGGGTGGACCCATGAGCTGGTTTTGTCGCATTGGAGAAGAGCCGGGAATCGATTCCCGGCCGTCCAGCCTCTGCCCATCACTATACAGATTGAACAATTCTGGCTCCCGAAATACATAAAATACGTCGATCCTTTCATCTGCCTTGTGAAATGTGTTCGCTTCTGAAATTCTGAACACTGAGAATCGTTCAGAACTTCTCTGACACCTTTTAGGTGGCCATGCCATAGTTCAGGCTGTTAAACGTAACTTGTCACCGCGGAGAACCGGGTTCAAGCCCCGATATTTCATGTGGAATTCGCGGTGGATGAATTGCAATTGAAGTAGGTTTTACTCCGAGTTTCTTCGGTTTTACCCAGATAACTAACATTCCATCTTTGCACCATTTTTAACTGTCACCGCCCCCTTGTGATGTGCGATAACCCTGGCCAGGCAGCACCTTATCACATCCTCGAGCTTATGTCTGGGCTTCAACCCTGACCCGGAACTCGCCTGGTTACAGAGAGAGGAACTTAGTTTCATGTGGCAACAACTGCAGTCCTATTATAAACAGACTAGATCCTCATTTAGATGTGTATTCCCAGACTCTTAAATATTGTCACGTGATGGTTGCTAGAGACGGAGTTTGCACTGGCAATCGGATTAATTGAAAACTTACAACTCGTAACTACAAGTAATGATTATGCTCTCACTGTTCTACACACTTCATAACCCACTATGGTACACATTATATTTCCTCAGTCTGTTACAGTCTTAACTATCTGTTGCTTAGTAGCAGCTTCCAACGTCTCTGTGTTCCCTAACTGTCCCTGGTCTCACACAATATATTTCCCTTCTTATGGAAAACATCGTATCATCGTATCATCGTATCGTGATGCCGAAGTTTTTACTTCGAATATGCCGGAAGGTCGCGGGTTCAAGTCCAGATGAGGTCATTGGATTTTCTCAATTGACCTGATCCTTCCAGCCGTAATATGGCCCTGGGGTCGACTCAGCCTCTAACAGAAATTAGTACCAGGTATATCCTTGGGGGTAAAGGGTGGCCGGTGTGTAGGGCTGACGAACTTGCCGCCATCTATGAGCCGATTGTATAGAAAATGTGGGAAACTCAACATCTCACAACCCTATGGACCTCCACGGCCTGTTACAGGGATACTTTACTTACTTTACTTACTTATATCTATACTCAAAAGTTGTTTATTACATTAGTTCGACTACAGACTGTACAACCAGGATTCAGGTTCAGGTAGTGGCTTTGTGGTTTCCATCTGTGCCTGAAACTGCTCTGGAATCCGGAGGGGACAATCGGGGAGGCAAACAGATCGACGGGCCGGTACATCAGTTTCGTGCTTGAATGCTATTCAACGGGTGAACAGTGCTGGCTGGCTTCGGTGTTAAATGAAAAATCTACTAATTCACTTTAGATTGCACGTTTTGTTAATTACAACAAAAGATTAGGAGAGAGAGAGAGAGCAGCAAAAGACTAGAGAAGGACTTAAAGGTAAAGTTGTCCGATTGCTTAATTAGTTAATCACTATACCATGAAGACGTAGGGAGAGTTGAAATGTAGCAGTGCCGTTCTTACCCTCGGCACTAGACGGAGTTAAGCCTCTGCCGCCTTATCCCCCGGGAAAGCAATACGGCTCTCATTGACAGGAGGCTGCATGAGCCCCGGAGTTAGTCTGGATGCTGTGGAAAAGAGAAACATGTTGCACTCTTGGGAACCGAACCCAGGCCTGTCCAGCCCGTAGCCTATCTCTACCGACTGAGATATCTCGGATCCTAGGGAAGAGCACAACAGACGTAAGAGATACGTAGTTCCAGATTATGGTCGTGTGTGTTGTAATTGTTACATCGTTACTGGATACCAACGTGTCGGAGGAATATGGTAAGATGGAGGTTGTTGTTCCCCCCGAAGCTCTGGGACATGCGTGTAGGTCTACATGCTGCGATATAAGCACTCACAGCCGAGAAAGCACGTAGAAGTACGTTACTTGAGACGCACTTGCAACCATTTTAAGAGTGGCTCAATAGGCAGAAACGAACGCTCCCATTGTGATGCGAGTAACATGGCGCTAGAAACGAACGCTCCCATTGTGATGCGAGTAACATGGCGCTGGAAACGAACGCTCCCAGTGTGATGCGAGCGACGTGGCGCTAAAAACAAACGCTCCCAGTGTGATGCGAGTAACATGGCGCTAGAAACGAACGCTCCCATTGTGATGCGAGTAACATGGCGCTGGAAACGAACGCTCCCAGTGTGATGCGAGCGACGTGGCGCTAAAAACAAACGCTCCCAGTGTGATGCGAGTAACATGGCGTTAGAAACGAACGCTCCCATTGTGATGCGAGTAACATGGCGCTGGAAACAAAATTCTTTTCCAGCCTGCAGTGTTTTCACTAGTAACTGCCTGGTAACGTCTTCTAACAATGGTTATTCCTGTACTTCCGGGCCCAGTTCCTCTCTGAATGGCTGCTGCCTTCCATCTCACTACCTCCCAGGCTGGGGTCATTTCACAACATCCTAGTCTTCTATTCACAGCTCGTCTTTCAACAGAACACTCCATTGAATTCGTGGCTCCACACTGTCCTGCTCATAACATCTCGGCTCGGACAACACAGAAAACACCCTGTTTTCCACAGTAAGTTTGTTGTTGTGTGTATTCATTTCCGTGGGAACGTGTTTGCGGAGATGTTGCTCAGAAAATGTCATTGTATATTCGCAAATATTTTGGTAAGTTTTATCTTTCAACACAATAAAAATGGGGGTTCAATCAATCAATATTATTCAGATTGAATTTATTTTCTTATCGCTACAAGTTTTGGTCCTCATTGGACCATCATCAAGCAGTATTATATAATACGACTAAGGTTAATTGAACTCCCACTATGGATTCGTATGGATCCACCACGTCCATATTATAAAATTTATGCTATAAGATACAATGTTAGAATTATGTTTTATATTCGCCTATCTCTCAGTCATCGTATAGCAACGGCTTTATACGCTATAATATATAACCTCCATCTTCAAGGCCGAGAAGTATACCAAGCAATAGACCACCAGAAGCGGGAAACAACGTTGGCTTACTTTTATATCCTGAAGATGGAGGCGATATATTCCCACGAAAAGTCTGCATTCAATGAACTGCAACGTTGCGACCTAGAAGACTATGCTCATCATAATTGAATTTATTTACTCCGTTACTTTACGATACTGTATCAACTGCTGTTGCTAAATATCGCCGAATTAGACACGGTAAGAAGAAATCATTAGGAACTGCAAGATCTCGATCCAGATATATTTTATGGAAATGTAAAAAGTAAAGTTGTCCTTATGGCTAACTAATTAATCACTACGCCATGAAGATGTATGGGAGAGTGGATGTATAGTTCTACATTTTCTTGATCTCGGCAATAGCGGAGGTGAGTGGTCAGTTTCACCTTCCGGCCGCTTTAACCCCGGAGAAAGGACCCTCTGTACCCATTGCGTAGGAGGCTGGGTGACCCCAGAACCGGTCGCTGTCCCTGTTCCTTATGGAACTGTGCCGATTAATAAAATCAGGGCACTAAATACCCCCAGAATATCTCAAGCGTAGGTAAAATTAATTTCAGCAGGTACAAAAATTTAATTTAAACTGTGTCTACAGACAGAGATTTGGAAACCATCATACGAGAACCTGGTGGTTCAACATTGCTGGCAAAAGAACAAACTCCGTGGTTTTGTAGTCCGCAAGCAAACTATACCAACTGAGCGATCGCCGCTTGTCGGCGAAGTTAGTGCCAGCTTTTGCGGATAGAGGGTGTCGCGTGGTCAGCGCAACGGATTCCCAAGGCCGTTAATCTCGGTTTTCTAGACCGGAGCTGCTACTTTTCCATTCAAGTGGCTCCTCAGTTATGCTCACAAGGCTGAGAGGACCCCGTTCCAGACTCACTATTTCTCAGAAAATCTGGTACCACAGAGAATCGAACCCGGGACCTCTGAATCTGTAGCCAGAAATCTGACCACTAGACAACAAAGGCGGTAAGCAAAAAATAACTGTCATTATTTAAAATCTGAAGTTCCCGTGTCAGTGAACGTTATGATTACTGCCTTCTGGAATGTGACGCCGTACTGTTTGTTAGGTACCTACCAACATTTCGTAAGAACATTCTCTGTCACCCTCAAGGTAAATCTACGTGGAGCCATTGCCTCGCATGTTTGGACACCGTACAAATTAATAGATGGATACAAGTGTTTCGGATGATCCTGTTGTCTCCATCTTCCGGGTAAAGCTACCTGGGATATGACGCTATGTAATTTGGTAGATGCATACCAACGGCTCTCATGAACCTGGTGCCATCATCGGTCGGTCGTTGGCTTAAATTGCTGCTGGTCCTCGCCAGCACAGTCATTCATCCCATCGAGATTGATGACAAATTTTTGTTCTGGAGCCTTCTCTTCGACTGGGGTATGGGTCGGCCTATCTGTGTAGTTGCTATGTTTTCTGCAGAATAGATGACTCGCTGTTCCAGTTCAGTAAATTGTTGCTGACCCTCGCCAGCACAGTCCTTCTTGGTATCGGACTCCGCCACTACCCATGACAATATTTTTGTTCTTTCCAGACTTTTATATATTTTGAAATGGGACTCTCTTCGAAAAATTAGGGCTCTGGTCTGATTGACTGAACGACTGCTAAATTGTTGCTGGCTTTCGCCAGCACAGTCATTTTTTATTCCGAGTCTCCCGGGAATCATGACCATATTGTACTCCCTGATGAATCTGTGAACCTTCAGAACTCCTTAATTTTTCTGGTGCTATCATCTTCAGGCCAAAGCTATCTAAATTATATCTTGGATGCGGCGCCGTCTTCTTGGGTAAATAGTTACCAAAGTTTCGGAAGAACTAGCTATTTCTATTATCAGGGTAGAGCTAACTTAATTATGGAGGCATAAGTATCCTCCAGCACTTTAATATTCATTTGCCAAACAACACAATTCTGCATCAGAAATACTCAGTAGTCCTCCTTTACAGTTTATTTCTTCGCTTCTGAATTTTCTCACGCACGTTTATTCTACCGTAACAAAGGATAGGACTGTGATCTAAATGCGATAACTGACATAGCGAAGGTTTTTTTTTAATGCTAGAAGGGTGGGACTAAGTCCCTTCTGGCCTATTGTACCAGCCCCAGATGATAGGTGAGGGTGATTGTGGAGCAATTGGTGGAATGAAGATTGGCATGGGAAACCGAAGTGCTCGGAAAAAAACCTACACCAGCGCCATTCTGTCCACAACAAATCCCACTTGACCAGACCTGGGCTCGAACCCGGGCCGCCTCGGTGGGAAGCCAGTGACAAACCGCTTGAGCTATGGCGCACCCCTTACATAGCGCGGGCTACTTGCTTGCTTCTTTCCATACGTCCTCCACGTGGCACTAGTTGAAGCTTCTCGATTTTTTCCATTTTACTCCTGAATATAGAGATCCAATTAACAGCTCAATAGAAGATGGGATGGACACTACAGCACTTCTAGTTCCCGCTACCAAGTTAGGGGCGTCTCACGTGACAAACATATAGCTAAAAGTGAAAGGTAAAATTATCCCCGAGCTGAAGTAAGAACCACACCATTAAGATGTATGGTTCAGAGTAAATACACCTACACTTACCTTCATCATGTGTAATACCGGGTGATTCACCAGGAGGAGGACCCGAAGGAATATAAATTACGTATCGACAGACTGACGGATGGAAACGAAATTTGACCATCACAAACCTTCGCGTAAGTGGGGATAATTGTGCTGGAGATATTGTTAAAATTGCTTTACATCCACCTGGAGACGCGGGCCAAAATTGCTGCAATTCTCCTCCCTCGCTAAATCCAACATTCACAAAAATACATCAGAATGTCTTCGAGCGGAGGGAAACAAATTTCAGCACCTTCCATAATTGAGTTATAGCATCATCTACCATGGCATTTCTATCAAAAATATTCCTGATTGATTTATAATTATTATTTGGGGTATTCTTCCGAATCTGATCACCCTGTAGACTGAGGATACGGGCCACTTCGCACATTGATCCCCTTACTTGTACTTTCCATTGAACAGGAGGTGCTTGCGTTAAGCAAATTGTTTTCCGGTACATGGCAGCAATTGGTAATTGTAAGAGGTAACTAACTGGCTACCTACTGAGAAACAGCCAGTTGGCAGCTTTTCAAGAATTTCCTACATTTTATGGAATCCGAAGGTTCATTACCGTGTTCACAAGAGCCTTCCACCAGTCCCTGTCCTTAGCCACATCAATGGAGTCCATATCACAGCTTCACATTTTTCTAAAATTCATTTTAATATTAATCTCCCTCCTATTTTTATTTATTGCTAGTGAGGTGGGACTAAGTCCCTTGTACTGCGGCCATTTCTGGCCTACTGTACCAGCCCCAGACGATAGGTGAGGGTGATTGTGGAGCAATTGGTGAAATGAAGATTGACAAGCGAAACCGAAGTACTCGGAGGAAACCTGCCCCAGCGCCACTTTGTTCACCAAAAATCCCACTTGATCAGACCCGGGATCGAACCCGGGCCGTCGCGGTGGAAGCCAGCAACTAACCACTTGAGCTATGGCGCGGCCCTATCTCCCTCCTAAGTTTATGTCCTTCTAGTTGTCTCTTTCCTTCTGGCTTTCCCACCAAAATACTTTATGCATTCATCTTCTCCTCCAAGAGTGCTACATGCCCTGCCCATCTCATCCTCCTCGACTTGAGCATTCTAATTAAATTTGGAAAATAAAATGTGTAGCATACAACAAATGGCGAATGAGTCAGTCAGTCAGTCAGTCAGGTGCTAGGTTGAAATAACGAACTACTCGAGAAGGCGGCCGGTAAATGGTTGAGAAAGCAAAAACCTGATTTCTACGGCGACGGAACGGTTAAACCCGCGCCGAGACGGAGCAAATGCAAAAATGTGCCCGGGAATTAAGCTGAAATATAATCAGGTGAATCTAATGTAATAATGCCTTCTGTGGCATAGGAAAAATTTACTTATTGAACAACCTTTTTATTTTCTGATTAACTGCTAATTATCTACGTGTAAAACACAATCATTCAGTTTCTACCTCACGTAAAACAGACAGCGTTTCCAATACGACGACCATACTGGTTAATGCTTTGGGAGTAAGTAAGTAAGTAAATGTAAAGTTATCCCTGTAACAGGCCATGAAGTCCCATAGGGTTGTGAGACGTTGAGGGTCCCACATTATCTAGACAATCGGCTGAAAGATGGCGGTAAGGTTCTCGGCCCCAGGAAAATTATTTATTTAATTCCTGGTACTCATTTCTGTTAGAGGCTGAGTCGACCCCACGGCCTTAGTGCGGCTGGAAGGAATAGATCAATTGAAAAAAATTCAAGGACCTCATCGGTATTTGAACCCGCGACCTTCCGGCTTGCAGCATAGTGCCTTAACCACTAAGCTACCGCATGCTTTGAGGGTAATAATCTTTATTTATTCTCATAATCACGTGACATAAGATATACGCAAATTCTCTGGGCAATATACGGTTTCCTCAACATTAAAGTAGATGGTACATACGAGTATAGTTACCAATGCACTTCAATGGTTTAAAATGTCAGTCGCCTGCTTCCCATGGCGAAGATCCTACTTTAACCCCAGGCGTGTCCTTGCTGGATTTGAGGTGGATAAAATGGCACTGGGACAGGTGTCTCTCCAAGCATTTCGGCTCCCACCAATGGCCTATACTCGCCTATCCTGCACAAAGGGCACGTTTGAGGCCGGCAGCAAGGAGCACTCAATTTCATGCAAATTGCGCAATTTGTTTACAGATCAGTAACTGCAAAATTAGCAACGGTGCCAGATTCTGAGCTTACATTTGATAGATATAGGTGTATATATGCCGGTCACGGTAGCCGAGCTGTCTAAGGCGTGCACTGTCTTCGCTCGCTCGGAATCCGGGATCGTGGGTTCGAATCCCACTCAGGGCATGGATGTTTGTGTGCGTTTTTCTGTGTTTGTGTACACGTAGAGGCCTTGCGACGAGCTGATCACCCGCCCAAGGAGTCCTACCGAATGTGTAAGATCTAGAAAAACCGAAGTAAACGGAGAAGTTCATGGAGGTAGGCCTAGGCCCACTGGGGCTGTGGTGCCAGGAAAAAAAAAAGATATATATATATAGAATATTTACGCACGTAATAAATTATTCTCAAATAATAATGGTTATGATTATTATGATATTATGATAATAATAATAATAATATGTAATTCACAATCTCATGTCATATTCCTCTACAACCCACTTTAATATAGATTACCCTCCCATGTGCGTCAAGATTTCCCAGTTGAGTTCATCCATTCAACCCTTCATCGTCTTCATTTTAGTAGTAGCAATAGAAGCAGCAGTAGGAGCAGAAGTAGTAGTGGTACAGATATTATCTCCTCTGGTATTTTCCTACAGCAGAAATCTTCCTGGTGATAATGTAATACTGACCTCAGCGCCATCTTTGAGTCAACCTTCTAGAAAATGTGGGAGCCTCGACTTTTCACAACCGTATGGGCCTCCAATAGCTTCTATGCAAAGAGTCTGCAGCCACTACACGTACTCCAGTACATTCCTGAAGGGTTCATCGTGCCGTCGGTGACATGCAGTTGGCCGGCGACACTTAGTGGGACGGTGCCTGCAGTTGAGACAGTTAAGAGGCCAAATATGGGCCACACTTGCTCGCCTTCTGCAGCCAATTGCTTGTCTATACTCAAGCACTTATTGAACTCTCTTACAAATGCAATTTGCAGATCGTGATTTCGTGGCATCGACCTCCTCCCTCTGCTTACCTTAATTGAGCTTGTCTGCGTCTTCGCAGCTGCTCGCTTTTCTCTGTCCAAATTTAAACTGAACTGGCCTTTCTGGTTCCTGTTGGTCGGCACCCATTACCTCCGAGTTAACTTTCACATCATTGGCCAGTTGATGGTACGCTGTTTCGGCTATGCTGCTGTGACTCTAAGCACAGTCAAAAGGTAAAAAAGAATAAAGTTGTCCCTGTGTTTAACTAATTAAGCATTACGCCATGAAGACGGTTGGGGGGAGGGGATGTATAGATCCACATTTTCTTGACCTAGGCACTAGTTGGAGGTGAGTGGTCAGCTTCATGCCTATGCCGCTTTACTCCCAGGATAGGAGGTTGGGTGTACCCCAGAGACAGTCTGGATAACTTGGAGAAGAGAAAATTCATGCCCTCACCGGGATGTGAACTCCGACCCCTCTGTCGTCCAACTCGTAGCCAGTCGCTATACCGACTGAGCTATCCCGTCTCTCTCTAAGCACAGTCAGTAGATCCTAATGTGGTACAACCAGCAATAATTTTTAGCTATTATTATTATCATCATCATCATCATCATCATTATTGTTAATGAAAACTAGGATAGCTCAGGCGATAAAGCGACAGGTTTCGGGCTGGAGGGCCGAGATTCGATACCCGGAAGGCGCAACATATTTTTTTATTCCACAGTGACCAGAGCGATTCTGGGGCCCACCCAGTCTCCTATAAAATGTATATGGGGGGGGGGGCNGCTACACGATAGGCGATCTAGGCATTGCTGTTCGACTCCCGACTGGAGCAAGAGATTTACTGTTCTCCGTAGTGCCCACACCAACTCTAGATCCTGGTTAGTTCTCCTGGGGTGAAGAGGCCGGAATATAAATTTGACAGCACAATTCCATCTAGTACCTTGGTTAGGAATGGTGGAGCTTTATCTCCAGATCCCAATGTTATCTTCATGAAATACTACCTAAGTAATTAAACGCTGGGATGGCCTCACGCTTTGATTCAGGAAGAAATTAAGAGGCGATTGAACTCGGGTAATGCTTGCTACCATTCAGTCCAGAACCTTTTGTCTTCTCGTCTGCTGTCCAAAAACGTAAAATATTGAATATGACAAACTATAATTTTGCCTGTGGTTCTGTATGGATATGATACTTGGTGTCTGACATTAAGGGAGGAACATAGACTGACGGTGTTTGAGAACAGGGTGTTGAGGACAATATTTGTACCGAAGAGAGATGAAGTGACAGGAAGTTGGAGAAAACTGCATAATGAGGAGCTTCATAACTTGTACTCTTCATCAAGTATAATTAGAATGGGAGGATGAGAGCGGCAGGGAATGTAGCACAAATGGGAACCTGAGGAATGTATATAGGATAATGTTTGGGAAAGCCAGAAGAAAAGAGACCACTAGGAAAACCAAGATGTGGTGGCGTGGGTAATATTAAAGTTATTCTTAGGGATATAAGATAGGGTGGTATGGATCGAATTAATCTAGCACAGAATAAGGACTAGTGGAGGACCATTGTGAACGCGGTAATGAAACTTCTGGTCTCATAAAATGTTGGAAAATTCTGGAGTAGCTGTACAACCGGAGGCTCTGTGTGACAATTATATACTGAGGTTCAGACGGAAGCTTGCGGGGTAGAATAGCGCTGTTGTGAACCCAGTGGTCACTAGCTTACAGCTAACTGTGCCTGAACATTTAACAATACATTGCCTTGTGACATTCTTCCTCCAAAGCAAAGTCGTTACATTAGGAGCCTTCCCTTGTTTGGGAGCCATACGTTTCTTTTGTTCTTTATGTCTTTCTTTACTCTACGAACGGATCCCCTTTTGCTTTAGACCCCTCCCCCATTTGATTTCATTCTTTTATTTTTTTTATTCCACAGCAGAATCGGCTGCTTGGCCTGGATTGCCAAAGGGCTAGTCCTTCAGGACTCTTCCCCCCTTCGCCAGCTCACCCTTTATCTTCGTAGCTTGCAACTTTGAACCAAAGCCCATTGAAACGTTTATCGCCCGAGGTGGATCACAGACCGGTGCTGCTTGCTAATCCCTGCCTGCCATACGTCCTTTCTTTCTGAGGTACAATCCATTCAGTAAGTTCACAAAATGCAGTTTTCAGTACGGTTCATTAGTGGTCTGTCAAACATAGGACTTAGAAATCAAAACGCATCTGTCCAGGCCACAAGAGGACCACTTCAATGGAACGTGACGTGCTCGGTTCTCTTTCTCCAAACACAGAGGCCATTTCGTGAATGATTTCCAGTCCTCATAAAGCTGCACATATCTACATGCATGTGACAATTTCCCTTACATTGGTTGAGGCACTATGCTACAAGCCGGAAGGTCGCGGATTCAATCCCTGATGAGATCATTGTTTTTTCAACTCACGTAATCCCTCCAGCAGCAATATGGCCCTGGGATCCACACAGCTTCTAACAGAAATGAGTACCAGGAATCTTCGCGGGGGTAAGAGGCGGCCGGTGCGTAAGGCTGACAACCTCACCGCCATCTGTGAGTCGATTTTCTAGAAAATACGTATAAGAAAATTGATGTTTCACAAACCTATGGGCTCTCATGACCTGCTACAATGATTGCTTTACCTACTTTTACAGAAATGTTGCTGTATTTATGTTAAGAAATCATTACTCAGTTATACAGGTAAAGGTAAAAGTAAAGCTATCCAGGTTACAGGCCGCTGAGGCCCATAGGTTTGTGAGACATTAAGGCTCCCACATTTACTAGACAATCGGCTCACAGACGGCTGTAAGGTTGTCAGCCCTACGCGCCGGCCGCTCTTTACCTCCAGGAAGATTCCTGGTCCTCATTTCTGTTAGAGGCTGAGTCGACACCAGGGCCATAGTGCAGCTGGAAGGATTAGGTCAATTGAAAACTTCAATTACCTCATCGGGAATCGAACCCCTCTATGTTAAATTTACTATATAACTTCAAAATTTCGCATCCTTTGTTCTAAACGTTGCATGCATAGCCCCAGTGATGGACTAGTTACCTTTATCAAAACGAAAGCTAAACAAGGAAGGTCGCACCGAAGCCATAATGTTGATTCACGTTCTAAGAAAACTGCCTTAGTAGAAGTGGAACATATTTCGCAGGCGACACGATGCATAATTCCAGGAGCCTAAATAAAGCGGCAATGATGTTACTTACAACTCTCGAGTGTGCTCGTTCGCTTTGTAAAACCAGGTGAAAACCTAGGGCATAATCTTCACACTAAATTTTGTTAAAATCTATCAAGTGTTTAAAAAATTCAAAGGGAGGACATACACATACATATATAGAGAGCGTCGTGACCTCACAAGCCTACATTCTTTCCTTAAGAAAGGCATGTAAGCTAAAATCATTAATCATAGAGTGATTCTGAATTATTGTCGGGGTTTCCGTGGACTATAAACGGAAAACCCGACAATAATTTTAAATCACGCTGTCTAGTTACATTTCCGCGCAGTCACTCCTGATTTTCATGTGACTAAGTTTCTCATGTTTACGACTCATGAGTTATTAATGGAAGAGCAGCTCCCAGTTCCACTTAAGCCCTAACAAGAGATGCAATGAACTGACAATATTTTGAACATTTTCAATTGTCTCAATTTTCGTTACAAAAAAAAGTTTCGGAAACTGAATCTGCTTCCGTCATCAGGCGGAAATAGGAAACCTACTCTGTTTGAACCATTACCTTTCCATGGATCTAGAGTCCTTGTGGAACTTAGCTGCTTTTTCAGTTCCTTAATCTAAACACAGTCACCAGGATTCCTTGGACAGGGGATTAGTCTGTCGCAAGGCCGTTACCTCTACACAGAACAACGAAACCAGAGAATAAATGCATACCAACATAAATGCCTCGAGTGGGATTCGAACCCACGGGCCCAGTGTTCGAGGGGGTGAAGAAGGTTCATGCCTTAGACTGCGCAGCTGCTGTGATCGGCTTTGGAACCATTAGACAAGGCTAATTTCGATCCCCAGACAAAGATTCCTATATAATGTGTTATTTACAAGGAAGGAACCATATCCTGGACGAAGAACCGGTACTTCACCTGTCCATGTTATACTCTTCGAACACTTTTTCTTCAAAGAGTGTGCAGCGTCAAATGAGATAGTAAGGCCATTATGAACCATGGGGATGTAAATAACAAGAAGCAGATGGTATCAGCACAATTCCAGGTACTTTCGACTGTATTTACTGAGTGAAACCGTAAAATGTCTGAATTAGGATTCCAGATAACACTGCGGAGATTCAAACCGGGTACCCCCAGATGCAAGCCTACTGTGTTACCTCTACAATAAACAGCTCAACCTGAAATTCTCTGAAATCCGACAAACTAACTATCTTCACTTAACACTACAGTTTCCTGCATGCAGTGCAGTATGTACGTCTACGAACTGCTTGACATCTGGAATAGACTGCAGGAAAGTTTTCTGAGTGCGTTCAGGGACTTCTGGACGCCCCTTGCTTTCTTACCCTGGAATATATTNAAGTTCACAAAATGCAGTTTTCAGTACGGTTCATTAGTGGTCTGTCAAACATAGGACTTAGAAATCAAAACGCATCTGTCCAGGCCACAAGAGGACCACTTCAATGGAACGTGACGTGCTCGGTTCTCTTTCTCCAAACACAGAGGCCATTTCGTGAATGATTTCCAGTCCTCATAAAGCTGCACATATCTACATGCATGTGACAATTTCCCTTACATTGGTTGAGGCACTATGCTACAAGCCGGAAGGTCGCGGATTCAATCCCTGATGAGATCATTGTTTTTTCAACTCACGTAATCCCTCCAGCAGCAATATGGCCCTGGGATCCACACAGCTTCTAACAGAAATGAGTACCAGGAATCTTCGCGGGGGTAAGAGGCGGCCGGTGCGTAAGGCTGACAACCTCACCGCCATCTGTGAGTCGATTTTCTAGAAAATACGTATAAGAAAATTGATGTTTCACAAACCTATGGGCTCTCATGACCTGCTACAATGATTGCTTTACCTACTTTTACAGAAATGTTGCTGTATTTATGTTAAGAAATCATTACTCAGTTATACAGGTAAAGGTAAAAGTAAAGCTATCCAGGTTACAGGCCGCTGAGGCCCATAGGTTTGTGAGACATTAAGGCTCCCACATTTACTAGACAATCGGCTCACAGACGGCTGTAAGGTTGTCAGCCCTACGCGCCGGCCGCTCTTTACCTCCAGGAAGATTCCTGGTCCTCATTTCTGTTAGAGGCTGAGTCGACACCAGGGCCATAGTGCAGCTGGAAGGATTAGGTCAATTGAAAACTTCAATTACCTCATCGGGAATCGAACCCCTCTATGTTAAATTTACTATATAACTTCAAAATTTCGCATCCTTTGTTCTAAACGTTGCATGCATAGCCCCAGTGATGGACTAGTTACCTTTATCAAAACGAAAGCTAAACAAGGAAGGTCGCACCGAAGCCATAATGTTGATTCACGTTCTAAGAAAACTGCCTTAGTAGAAGTGGAACATATTTCGCAGGCGACACGATGCATAATTCCAGGAGCCTAAATAAAGCGGCAATGATGTTACTTACAACTCTCGAGTGTGCTCGTTCGCTTTGTAAAACCAGGTGAAAACCTAGGGCATAATCTTCACACTAAATTTTGTTAAAATCTATCAAGTGTTTAAAAAATTCAAAGGGAGGACATACACATACATATATAGAGAGCGTCGTGACCTCACAAGCCTACATTCTTTCCTTAAGAAAGGCATGTAAGCTAAAATCATTAATCATAGAGTGATTCTGAATTATTGTCGGGGTTTCCGTGGACTATAAACGGAAAACCCGACAATAATTTTAAATCACGCTGTCTAGTTACATTTCCGCGCAGTCACTCCTGATTTTCATGTGACTAAGTTTCTCATGTTTGCGATTCATGAGTTATTAATGGAAGAGCAGCTCCCAGTTCCACTTAAGCCCTAACAAGAGATGCAATGAACTGACAATATTTTGAACATTTTCAATTGTCTCAATTTTCGTTACAAAAAAAAGTTTCGGAAACTGAATCTGCTTCCGTCATCAGGCGGAAATAGGAAACCTACTCTGTTTGAACCATTACCTTTCCATGGATCTAGAGTCCTTGTGGAACTTAGCTGCTTTTTCAGTTCCTTAATCTAAACACAGTCACCAGGATTCCTTGGACAGGGGATTAGTCTGTCGCAAGGCCGTTACCTCTACACAGAACAACGAAACCAGAGAATAAATGCATACCAACATAAATGCCTCGAGTGGGATTCGAACCCACGGGCCCAGTGTTCGAGGGGGTGAAGAAGGTTCATGCCTTAGACTGCGCAGCTGCTGTGATCGGCTTTGGAACCATTAGACAAGGCTAATTTCGATCCCCAGACAAAGATTCCTATATAATGTGTTATTTACAAGGAAGGAACCATATCCTGGACGAAGAACCGGTACTTCACCTGTCCATGTTATACTCTTCGAACACTTTTTCTTCAAAGAGTGTGCAGCGTCAAATGAGATAGTAAGGCCATTATGAACCATGGGGATGTAAATAACAAGAAGCAGATGGTATCAGCACAATTCCAGGTACTTTCGACTGTATTTACTGAGTGAAACCGTAAAATGTCTGAATTAGGATTCCAGATAACACTGCGGAGATTCAAACCGGGTACCCCCAGATGCAAGCCTACTGTGTTACCTCTACAATAAACAGCTCAACCTGAAATTCTCTGAAATCCGACAAACTAACTATCTTCACTTAACACTACAGTTTCCTGCATGCAGTGCAGTATGTACGTCTACGAACTGCTTGACATCTGGAATAGACTGCAGGAAAGTTTTCTGAGTGCGTTCAGGGACTTCTGGACGCCCCTTGCTTTCTTACCCTGGAATATATTTAGTTACGTCTCTTCTGCAAGACGGTAGTGAAGCAATGTAGAATGTATTCGTGTGACGAAAGTTTCAAGCGTTTCTCCAACAGAAAGAACGACAATAATTCAATTTAATTCTTTAGTTTATTTACATGCTGAAATGAACAGCCAGGGGCCAATTACAGAATCAGCATGAATACATACAAAAAAGGACAACAAAAACAAACAGAAGGAAAAACAGATAATAAAAAAGCTAAATTCATTAACGCTGTTTCAATTTAAACATAAATTTATAAAAGCACCTATCAATTTACAAGATGCATCATCAGCAGCAGAAACATTAACTAAAGGAATGTGGCTGGGTGAGCAACTTATATTCCGAGCAGGAACATTGCTTGCAGGACAGAAACACATCCCGCTGAAGAGTAGAGGCTGGAGGAGAAATTGAACGTTGGAAATGTATTCACGTTCCCAGCAGAAATATAATTATAATTCAATTCTTTGTGTATTTACGTGCTGATCTCCAACAGCCGATGGCCAGTTACAGAGTCAGCACGAATACAAACAACAGTAAAAACAAAAGGAAAAACAAAGGAAAAATGGATCAGTTTAGGCTTTTAACACTCAAAGAAGGGTTCCCAAAATATCTGTGAGTGCGAGTCCCGGCAGGATCAAGAATTTTCTTTTCTCCATGTCTTTCAGACAGGCCCCGAGGCCCACCCAGCTTTCTTTCCAATGTTCATCGGGGGCTCTTTCCACGGGGGTAAAGCGACAGGGGCGTGAAGCTCACCACTAACCTCCAACTAGTGCCGAGGTCAAGAAAATATGGATCTATATATCGACACCACCATACGCCTCCATGGCGTAGTGCTTAATTAGTCAAGCACAGGAACAATTTTTTTTTATATACTGCATTTGCTGTTGAAACACATCTAGCTTATGATAATTTATATTTTTAGACTGCTCGTAAACATAACTGTCCTATTGCAGGCAAACACTAAAGTACGTAAAACACACTGTGGCGTGCCGCTTAGGACCAGAATATTTGGAATCAGAACGCATCCATTGCTATACAACGGCTAGCAATTCCTATGCAGCGAGGCCTAGGAAGTCTAACAATGAGGTCTCCACCGTTACACACGAATTGATTGAGGCAGAAACGTATTCCCGCAGCAACAAATTGTTTGAAGCAACGTTTGCATAGCAGCGGGCGAAATTAACCCCTCGACAAGATGCTCCCTATTCAGTCCGAGTGCAATATACGAGTGGGTACTCGGCAAGTCGGCAAGACCGACAGTCTGACAGTAACTGACTGACTCTCGAATCTGAGACAGTAATACGGTCGCGAGTCCCAAGGGACTGGGACACGAGAAAGACTGCACTGGCAAGGTCCAGCAGCATGTACAGAAGACAGACCAGTCCTCGAGTCAGAGAGGGCGCCCCAGATGAACAAGACCGTAACTATCAAACAGTAATATATATATGGTCATTAATCCAAGGAGGGGGCTCGACACCAAGACTTACTGACTGACTGGCCGTCAGTCGCAATGTGACTTTGACTTTGACTTGAGACCAGAAGAGTTCTTATCCAACTAGAACAGAAGAGTTCTTATCCGACTAAAACAGAATTTGTATTCGACTTTAGCAGGAGTGAGTTCGTATCCGACAAGGGTCCAAGGACACTTGAGCTCCGAGCAGAGGAGAAGACACTTCACCAAGATCTGCTTTGCAAATAATTGTAATAGTGAAGAGGAAACATCTGACGACGTTAGAAATGTGAATAATTGTACTTGTGAGTGTAAAGAGTGATTGTTCCATAAATATTCGTTCAAATTCGGGAACCGCAAAATTTGTTGTCCCGTTGCCTAGCAAATACGCAACAACACAATGGAATAAATTTAAAAATTCGATTTAACCAGAATTATACACAGGAAATATACGCTTCAGGCCGTATTCCCATTAATATCGTCAACAAAGTAGCATTAACAACAGTCATGACAGATTACAAGGAACACACGCCAGACCTAGGGAAACTAAGCTCATAGGAACACAGCATGAATGCCATAACACGAAAAGAGCGTGAGGAAAGTGCAGGAGTACATTCTCGATTACGAAGACATGTAATGATAGCCTGTAAATATGTATATTGACGTGTGAGTCCATGCAATTCAGTAATTTCAATCAGTTAACGGTTGCTTGATGATGACTTTTGAGGCTGAAACATGTTACAACAGATAAATATAAAGTGTGACTTTAATGATATTTTATGAATTTTAAATGTGATGGTAAATGACATTTTAAAATAAAATGTTGTGTTTGCAATATATAAGGAAGTAAGCGAATGAGTGGTTAAAGTAACAGGTTATTTTCCCCCTAGAAATATCAAAAACTTAAACTATTGCCTGGAATAAAGTGTTATCAATTTTAAATAATAATAATTCAATTTAAATCATGTTTATTTATGTGCAAACTTAACAGCACAGTGACCAATTACAAAGTTAGCACGAGTACACAGATATACACAAAAATAATTAAAAAATAAAATACAAAATATGACATTTTATATAATGGCAATAAATTAATAATAATTCCAAGAAAATTAAAGTTAGAGTTAACAGGCGAGAGGAAAAAATTAATAATAATGATAATATAGAAAATTGAGGACCTTTACAAATTGTACGCCACTCCAAATATAATTATGATAATAAAATCAATAAGAGTGAGATGTGATGCCGTGTAGTTTTGTAAATAAGTAGACAGAAGAAAGTCGACTTCTGGGATATGGCGCCGTGTAGAGGAAAGTCGGTTAACACAATTTCTACACGGCGCCATATCCCAGAATTCGGCTTTCTTCATAGTCACCGCCGTGAAAACCTCAAATCTTACAAGTAGACTAAAGTCTCCAAATTGTTGGAGGTTCAGATATTTCGAGAGCGATATTTTGTGTAGAAACGCTTTACCGAGACGATGAAATATTTCTGATTACTGTTTCAGACAACTTGCTCAGGCCCATCAAAATGTGTTAAATTATTTTTAAAGAAGAATCCGCGAAAGGGTAGACGAAAATGTTCCTCTTACCGATTCATTTTATGCATTGTCTCTCCTGGGAATATTGCTTATCCAATAATATTTAATGACTGATTTCAAACAGCTTGATAAACCAAGGATTTTCAGTACCCGAGTATAGTGATCATGCCTACCAGAATGCTTACAATGGAGACTGTTCACCCTGTTTCCAAAGACCCAGAGAACACAGGGATGGACTTTCAATAATATCCCGGAGCAACTACGGTTAGCTTCACCCTTCCAAACATCAGAGAGTACAATGGAGCCCTACGCGTATTTACTTTAAAACATTCTCTGGAATAAAACAGAATTTTGTGTACGTTAAAAACGTGCTCCATCAATTGGGGGATTTCATATTACAGTATCGAACCTTCAATCAGGCAAAGAATACGGCACGGTGATACAAAAACTTATATCTCATCTAGAAACAGAACTGACATAAAGAATTAGGTTACTTCTTTCTCTATCTCTCTTCCTCCCACCTTCTCCTTATGTCCCTTCCATACTTTCGTCCTTACACTGAATTATTCTTCTTGTCGACCTCCAGGGATTACGCCAATGCTGTGGAGCTTCCAAAATTATGATTACTTGTGAGACAACGAGATAAAGGTAAGGTAGTGGTATCCTTGTAACAGGCCGTTCAAGCCCATAGGGTTGTGAGACGTCGGGGTTCCCACATTTTCTAGACAATCGGCTCACGGGTAGTGGTGAGTTTGTCAGTCTTAAGCACCGGCCGCTCTTTGCTCCCAGGAAGATTCCTGGTACTCATTTCCATTAGAGGCTGAGTCGACCCCAGGACCATAGTGCGGCTGGAAGGATTAGGTCAATCGAAAAAACCCAGTGACTTCATCGGGAATCGAACCCAACGAAAGTTATTATATTTGAGTGTGTACAATTATTTTTTAACTTATGTGTCAGTGTTTACTGGTGTTTGAATCCGTCTGCTGCTATAAAATTATCCTAAACAAAATCCAGACACCTAGCGAATTCACGTAGCGGTCATACAATGATTCATATTCGGGAGGTCATCCGTACCAATTCTGGCCTGGATATCGGACATCCTGTCTGAGACTGTATCTCCAAGTAAATGTCAGGGCAACACCTCCTCCAGGCTACGAAGGTTCCTTCCAAATCCTTTCAATTCCGTCATTTATCGATTGTCATATAGGCATGCCTCGATGCTGTATGGACCAGCTACTGACAGGGCCCTAAAACAACCCATAACAAAACAATAGTTCAGTGTCACAACGAACATTACATCAGCGAAGCATCCCAGTTAGTATTGGGCTGGTCTTGCTGGGCCAGTTGGCGACAAAGACTGAAAGTTTGCAACCCATGTTCGTTTCTCTGTATACATAGGTTCATATTAAAAAAAAACAGAAAAGTCTGGGAACAATGGCCTACTTTCCTTTGACACTACATGGACCGCAAAAAAAAACGAAAAAATTACGGACATAGACACATCAGTGTGTGTGTGTATGGGTGTGGTCAATTGCTGCTGGTCTTCGCCAGCACAGTAATTCTTGGTTCCGAACCTAGCGGGACTCATGACCACACTATATTTTTTTCACAAGTAACTATAACACTATCGCTAATTTCCATGATTTACAAATCACTACAGCACACTCTAAGTCCATTCAGTCTGATGTCTTAAATGGTTATTTTAGGGCACGTAACACTTGAAGGAACATCAAACGTCCCTGATCATAAGCATTGGCTTTATTCATTGTACTCGAATACGTACTTCCTTCCAGCCGCACTGTGGCCCTGGGGTCGACTCAGCTTCCAACACAAATGAGTACCAGGAATCTTCCTGGGGGGTAAAGGACGGCCGGTGGGTAAAGCTGACAACCCCACTGCCATCTGTGTGCCTTCTGTCTAGAAAATGTGGGAGCCTCGACGTCCCAGAACCTTATGAAAAATAAAAATGAGAGCACAGAATTTTTACTGGTCTTAAAGAAATTGGTTGGAAGAGCGTGGACTGGATTTGCCTGGATCAGGATAAGGACAGGTGGCTGGCTCTTCTCAATGCGGTAACGAACATTTGGGTTCCGTAAAATTTCGAGAATTTTTAGACTAGCTCTGAGACTATCACCTTTCCAACAAGGCCTCTGATCTATGAATTTATTTAGTTCCACTGTTAGTTTTAGCAGTACTCCAAAGGTCGCTTACGATGGAGCCACGTGACGTAAGGTGTATGTCACAGTGTTGGATAAGTTTAAGCGCTTACTTACTCACTTACTCATGGAGCAGAGCCCTTCTGGAGGAGCCGCCAATTCTGCAGCTACTCAATAATTTCCCAGTATTTTATGAGACACAAAGGTTCATTACCGTGTTCACTCGTCCCTATCCTGAGCCAGATCTATCCAATCCATACCATCCCATCCTATCCCTCTAAGATCCATTCTAATATTGTCCACCCACCTACGCCTTGGTCTTCCCTGTGGTCTCTTTCCTTTTGGCTTTCCCACCAATATCCTATACACATTCCTCGTCTCCCCCATTCGTGCTACATGACCTGCCCACCTCATCCTCCTTGACTTGATTATAGTTTAAGCGCTATGGTAACGAATATTCTACACCAACAAAACAGAGACTCAGTGTCCCACGGTTCACTCCAGTAACTGCGGCCAACTCCCATGTCCTCAGGTTATTTGCCAAGCGGCTGCTGCAACAAATCTCATATCCGGAATGACGTCACCTCTCTATTGTGACATCTTTATGACGTCCCAAAGTAAAAATGAAATACAGTAGAACTTGGTTATAACGTCATCAAAGGGACCTAAAAATAGTGTCGTTATAAACGAATGTCGTTGTAACCGAAATGGGCACTTCCACAGTAGCCTTATGTTAGTCACGTAAAAATCTACCAAAAACCGAGTTAAAATGTTGCATTTTTAAGTGAAATACGTAGTTAAGTACAGACTAACGTAACATTAACGTGGAATTGCCCAAATGTGTAATATCAAAGACATATTACAGCGCTTTTCACTGACAATACACACCGCACTAATACTGTATATTAAAGGTAGGCCTACTCACCAAATTACAGTAGATTACATCAATTATTGTGCCTTACTGTACCTAGATACGAGTACAGTAATCAGTTATCTTCATCTGTTTCCTGTTACTTGCCCAATACACACTTTCTAAATTACGTTCAATGTCCATATCAGAGAAATTCAGGAATGAAAATGACGTTACATACGAGGTTGATGCATTTGTGCATGTCGTACTAAGCAAGGTATAAAAACAGTTGCTTTATGAGGAATTAGTTCGTACCATTGAATATTTGACGCAATAGACAAGGTGTCGCAGAAACCGATGTTGCTATAACCAAGTTTTACTGTATCTGAAAGTTCCGTCATTTACCTTACAATTAATATCCTTTTATTGTAGTTGTCTTAAGGATCTCCCATAAGTGTTGGACCTGAGAAGGAGAGAAATATAACACGAACAGAAATTCGGTAGCCTGTGTTCAGGGAACAAGGATGAGGGGTGTACAAAAGAAGTCAAATTTTACTGTCTGTAAGAACGCTCTTCCGCACCAGAGGTTGCCTCAAGTAATTTTAAAATTTACTGCCATGATGTCCGCCATGTTAACGCTGCCGACCTTTGGACTTTGTAAAAAGCAAGATCCAAAACAATTGGACTCCAACAACTAACCCATAACATTTTAGAATTTTAGTATTTTTTACTATATTAGCGTGTAGACCCGTTGCTTGGTGACGGTAGCAAAAAAAAACACCCGTTGCTGGAGCAGAAGATTCTTAATAAACGAGTTTACGCAACCCGTTGCTGGGTGACGCTAACACATTCCCATGGGAAAGATTAGCATGCAAGAACGAACGGTGTGTTTTCTACGTGGTAAGTGCCGAGGAGTTATAAGGAAGACAACTGGGACAACCAAGTCAGTTCCGTACGTCATGATGTGAAGAAAAGAGGCAGTTGAAGGGAGCAGCCATTCAGAGAAGACTTGAGCCTGGAAACTGAAGAATTTCCACTGTTAGAAGCCATTACCAGGGTACGGCTGGTGAAGACACAACAGGCTGGAAAATGGTTAGAGGCTGCTTGGTGATTTGTGAATTTTGGAGATTAGTGGTGGCGCTGTAATTACTTGTACTTCCGAGTTGTAGTACATGTGGACAATAAATTCAATATCCAAACCAAAACTCCATCTATAGTCACACTCATATTACGTGACAATACGTTTGGCTTTTAGTTCTTTTTTTAAATGTTCAGACCTCTGGTTTTGCTTCTAAAAATAAATATATAGGAACTTTATAGGTACGATCAGGCTTTGGGTAAAAAAAACGTTTCTACGATTGGCAGAGCTAACGTGGCGGTAAACTTTCAGAGTTACTTGGATCACCTGTTAACACGTAAGTAGGCCTTCCCATAAAGCACAGTAGAACTTACTCTACTAATATATTGCAGCTACTTCGAGTTTGACACCTACTGAAAATATTCGAGTAATCTTATACGGTGACTACAGATTTGGTTATATTGTGACGTATTTGCGCTCTTCTTTAGTCACTAATACAATGACACAATTCACAGTGCCAGAGTTAGACACTTCTCGAATGTGGATTTATCCAACCCGTATTCGATTCTGCGCTTGAAAATGAGTGCGAACCACTATATTCCGAGTGTCGGAAACTCAATTATACGCGGTCTATCATACAAGCAGTAATAGCATACAAGTACCGCTGCTGTTTAGAAATCTAAGCACGGCCTAGTTGTTACGTATGTATTGGGTCCGTTAGAAAAGGCCCAGTGTGTGAGGTTAGCTTCTCTTAAAGGACCCAACACAGTGAGTGTCTCTCATATCCCCTCACCCCCCAACTTGCCTGAAGACGGCAACAGATCCAGTTTCCCGAAATGACGTCTTCTTTCAAATAGAGGACAATGCAAAAAAAACGCAGTTTTAAGCGTTTCTCTTCTTTCTTATGCGTGCTTGTTTTTAGCCCACACTTCGCATCCTTCGTGAGCTGATCATCCTGAAAGCATCTACGAAGAAACAGAATTGACAAACCTCCTTAATATGCTGTTCTGTCCAGCCTTCCTTACAAGTCGTCCCTGTCGTATTGGAGAATGGATATATAGATCCACGTATTCTTGACCTCGGCACTAGTTGAAGATGAGTAGTCAGCTTCACGCCCTGGACTATTTACCCCCGGAGAGAGAACCTCCTATAACCATTTGACAGGAGGCTTGGTGGGCTCCAGAACCGGTCTGGACGGCGTGGAGTGTAGACGATCTTACCCCTAACCGGACTCGAATTCCGACCCTTCGGCCATCCAGCCAGTAGACAGTCGCTACGCCTTACCCAGCCTTCCTTACTGATTTAATATTACCTCCAAGATCATATTGTAGCATGTATACCCACTGCTAGGCGACGACCGCAAAACAAAGAAGTAAACAACGATGGAATAACTGTTGGAAGCGCTGTTTTCTATGTATTCCGTGCCGAGGCTACATAAGGAGCGAGTAGAGTGGGGTGGATTGAGGTCAGTTCAGTTAGTGGAGTGAAGCGGTATGTTGGGGAGTGAGTGAGTCAGAGGACTGCTGCAGTTCAGTCCTTGTGAGCTGTTGCTGAGTTGGTAACTAAGGCACGGGGACAGTTCGGGAACTCAGGGGAAGGGAAACGTTGCTGCTGGAAGCCGTTGCCAGGCGACAACCGGTGAAGATACAACAGACTGAGCAGCCTTAGTACGTGCTGTAGTGAACTGCCGAAGGTGTGAATTAGCGATATCGCTATAATTACTTGTAGTTACGTTCAGTAAGTGTTCAATAAACCCAATTACCAATCTAAACAGCGTCTATAGTCACTCTAAAATCGTGGCACTATTCTCAAATACCCCCATCTCTCTTCTGCGTTCTAAACATGCACGCTTGCAAATAGTATAACGTATTTCCCAAATTTAACAGTATCTCGATTTCGACTGAACATGTAGCCACGGCCGTTTGTCTTAGCAGAACAGCGTAGATTCCAGCTATTCACAGGTAAATGAATTACGCTTTGTAACACAGACAGAGTGGCCATAATTTTGAACGCATTCAAGGGGAGAAAACAAGCATAAGCCGCGCTGCAGTATTCACCTGCTTTCTTGACTAAAGGAATACGTGAATAAACACAGCAATACAGACATTGCTCATCACGTTAACATAGAGGTCTCGCAGAAGTATCATGCCTCGGAAGGAATAAGGCAATGTACTGTATATATATATATATATATTGCCATAAAACGTAGCGCATAAAGTAACAGACATTTGGAAAGGTCTATATATACATACACAAAGCATTTACTCTATTATAAATTAATTTTCCACTTGGTTACACTACCTTTCATGTGAAAGCAGTCAGTTTCTGTTATCCTATGCTGTTTTCTGTTACCGGGTACCAACTTCAGTTGAATTTCCAGGAGTTCTGTTCATAAAGGGAACAAGGTAAAACGAATGTACGATCTGCAACACTGATCCCCCCACATATATATATATGTGAAAGTAAAGTAAAGCTACCTCTGTAACAGGCCGTGGAGGCCTATAGGGTTGTCAGATGTTGAGGTTCCCACATTTTCCAGACAATCGGCTCATAGATGGCGGCAAGGTCGTCAGCCTTACGCGCCGGCCGCCCTTTACCCCCAAGAATATTTCAAGAATATTCCTGGTACTCATTTCTGCTAAAGGCTGAGTCGACCCTATGGCCACAGTGCGGCTGGAAGGATTAGGTCAATTGAAACAAATCCAATGACCCCATCGGGGTTCGATCCTGCTACCTTCCGGCTTGTAACATAATGCCTCAACCAACTACGCTACCGGATGCCCCCCCCCGCATATATTTGTTAGCTGCGTAATTTCTAAATTAGGCTTATGGGATATACATGATTCTAAATTCATTTTGTGTACAAAAGATGTAATTGTCTGCATAATCATATACTGGACTGAGTGGAATTAAAGGGACACCAGAAGATTGGTTGTACTGTGACCAAATCATCTCTGTAGTGCGTCGTTGACAAATAACTAACTCCATGGAGCAGAACCCTTGGGAAGCAGCCGGTTGTGCAGTTACTCAAGAACTTCTCAGCATTTTATGGAACCGGAAGGTTCATTACCGTGCTGACAAGAGCCCTCAATTTCTCCCTCACCTCAGTCACATCAATCCAGACCCTAATATCCCACTCCATTTCTCTAGGACCCATTTCGATATTATCCACCAAAAAAGGTCTAGGTGTTCCTAATGGTCTCCATTCTTCTGGCTTTCCCATCTATATCCTATATGCATACCTCTTCGCCCCTAGTCGTGTTACATGCCCTGCCCATCTCATCCTCCTTGACTTGATCATTCTAATTATACACTTGGAGAAGAGTACAAGTTATGAAGCTCCTCATTATGCAGTTTTCTCCAGCCTCCTGTCACTTCATCTCTCTTCGGTCCAAATATTATCCTCAACACCCTGTTCTCAAACACCCTCAGTCTATGACGAAAGCAGTCTTCTGGGATTTGGCACCGTGTATATGTGGTGTTAACCGACGTTTCGGGGGAACGTATTGCCTCCATCTTCAGGGTAGAAGGAAAAATATAAGAACCCAGAAGATTGCTTTCTCCATAGTCACCGCCGTGAAAGCCTCAAATCTTACACCCTCAGTCTATGTTCCTCCCTTAACGTCAGAGACCCAAGTTTCACGCCGATACAAAACTACAGCCAAGATTACAGCTCTGTGCATTGTAATTTTTACGCTTTTAGACAGAAGAGGATAACTAAATTCTGAGCTAAATAGCAGCAAGCCATTAATAAAGAATGACATAATAATTACGTCGTTAACGGAAAGTTACCAGATATTTTTTCGGCGTGCGAGAAGAACCAGAACTACCACAACGGAGATGCTCATTAGTATAGACGGTTCTTTCTGTGAGGTTGTCTACACAAAACATTACCGAACGCAGACTCAAAGAAATTTTACACATAATATAAGAACATAACAAACGTGAAACATGAAACGCATATAATATTTTCGTCGAAGTATCTATTTCAGAGATGTGGATATTCCATATAAATTAGCAGATCATATAAAATGGATCTCAGAGAAACAAAATTGCAAATGCACAATCAGTACCGTAGAGCAGTGGTTCTCAAAATTTGTGAGGCCCCCGCCCGGTAAGTCCTTTTTCCTTCGTCTTCTTTTTTACAAGACGAGGACCCGGTACCGGGCCGCTACCCGGCGGTTGAAAAACACTGCCGTAGTGTACACAGTTCCCCGCTTGCGCTCTTTGTTCCTTCGCATTCTACATTCCCATTCGAGCATAGGATATGTACAAACATCCGTGCATAGACACTGCATGTGTTTTCCCATATACGCTTGACGAAACAGTCTTTCACTGTCCTGAAAATTTCTGTATTTTACATATGAACGATATTTTGGTCCATGATAAGAACCCATAGACAGGAGAATTGTCATTTTATGGGAAATGTGGACAAATCAGATTTATTTAGGAGAATCAATGACGCAATTTAATCAACGTGGTTAAAGCAATTTCTGAAAACGTAATAATTTGGCATATCTGCTGAAAGCCAGAATTGTGACACCAACATTCACAGCTATTGCTAGGGAACGGCTCTTCAAACACGCCCGTTGCTAGGCAGCGGCCGTCACGTGTTCGCCGCCACAAACACGCAGGGAAAAATATAAAGAGTACTAGAAGCGGCGGTCGGTCACTGTAGCCGAGCGGGCTAAGGCATGTACTGTCTTCGCTCTCTTGGAAATCGGGATCGTGGGCTCGAATCCCACTCAGGGCATGGATATTTAGTTTGTGTGTCTGCGTTTTTCTGTGTTTGTGTACCGGTAGAGGCCTTGCGACGAGTTGATCACTCGCCCAAGGAGTCCTACCGAATGTGTGGGGCTGTAGTGCCAGGGGAAAAAAAAAAGAACTAGAAGCGGGTTTTTTGGGGGGGGGCGGTCGGTGCCGAAGCGGAATAACGAGAGCCATCTGCCATTATGAAGTTGTCCTGAGACGGCAGTCAGAAGAGTAGGAGGTTGGTGTGAGACGGCCGCCAGCCTGCGAGGTCACGAGCCCGGAAGCAGAGGAACGTCCACTGTTGGAAGCCACTACCAAGCAGCGCAGTGAAGACCATGACTGAGAACATCAGACTTTGTGTGATAGTGATGTGGAGAGTGTAGCCACGAGTTGTGTTAAAGTGTCAAATAAATTCTATTATAAAACCAAACTCCATCTATAGTCAGTCAAATACGAGACAATATTTTGTGAATCCGAACTGACCACCCACATTCAACTAGTTCCGAGGTCAAGAATATATGGGTCTATACCTGCACTCCCCATACACCTTCATAGTGTAGTGTTTATTTAGTTATGCACAGGGAATTTAATGTTGTTTTAAACAACCGGGCTTAGCTCGTTCAGGTCCGTGATAGAATATTCCACTGTGTCCAGCACATTAAGTTTCGAATAGCAATCAACACACTGTTCCTTGAATTAGGGGTAGGTGAAGTGTCCTGTCTTCTGGGATATACGCCTTGTAGTACGTGAAATTAAATTAAATATATGGATAAATAGATAATATGCGTTAATACTGTCACGTATTATAGAGTTGTAACTGTTAGACGGATTTGTGATTGGATGATTGAATTCATTGACATCTTATATGCTGAACTCTAAATACAAGTCGTACAGCGTTATCGCTGATCTACACACTTTGAAAATCACTAAGACACGCTAAGTCTTCTCGAAGTTTACTAGTCGTATCCTGGCAAGGGATTTGTAACAGTCTCCCTGTCATTGAAGCATACTGTGATATCTTTGCACAACCTAATTCCTCTCCTGCCATTATTCTGGCAAATACAAGCTGCAGGGACTCCATTAAATATAGCTGCTTGAAATCCTCCTTATAGCTCTTAGTATAGCTCAGGGCGGACCCACATAAAACACCGTCTCTCAAAAATACTTCCATTTTTGGGCGTTGTGGCCGAAATATTTTCACGAAACAGTTGCCTAGCAATTGACGTCCCCTCTGATTTCACTATTCCGGCTTTCGGGGTCATGTCACAGTATTTCATTGTAGATCAGAGCACAGCAAAAAGCGAGCTGACAGGGTGACTTCGTGTTCAATTGTTTTCCGCTTTCCTTCACACTTGTTCGCTTTCGTCTCGAAGGAATGTCGGATCAGCGAGATCGCGTTCTGATGATGAGCTAAGCGGAATATATGGGCTTCATTATAGTACCTCCTAAGAGGGAAATTTTATAATACGAATATTCGTACATCTTCTGTTTTTGGAAAGAGACTATCCAGGAATAGTGATAATGTGGTGGTTTTTCCATTTGCTTTCCACATCGCAGTACAACAGCCGTTCAAACCACTCTGGTCACGCCTGTTGCTATACGAACTTGAACCATCTCGAGCATCATTTTCTCTGTGCTTCAAGTCGCCGCTGATGACGCTGCTTCCGGCATCAGTTTTCGGTGTCTCTCTTCGTCTGATGCCTACCCTTTGACCTGTCCAGCAAGGGAGGCCCTGCCAGTAGCTACGCTACCGCTGGTATAGCTCTCAGGGTCCTTGGCATACTCAAACACCCTCACCACGATAAGGTGGAGACACCAACGAGAGCGNTCTAGTGGATATCATGAATACAAAGGTAAGAAGTAAAGCTATTCCTGTAAGACGCCGTGGAGGTCCATAGGGTTGTGAGGCTCCGAAGCTCCCACATCGGCTCATAGATGGCGGTAAGGTTGTCAGCCTTACGCTCCGGCCGCCCTTTTTCCCAAAGAAGATTCCTGGTACTCATTTCTGTTTGAAGCTGAGTCAACCACAGGGCCATAGTGCAGCTGGAAGGATTAGGTCAATTGTAAAAGCTAATGATCTCATCGGGAATCAAACCCGTGACCTTCCGGCTTGTAACATAGTGCCTCAACCAACTACATACCGAGTGCCCTCTACCATGAATATATCTAGTGTAAATTACAAATGTTTTATTTTAGCGTCATGCCGTGTGTGTGATTTCTTTTTGTTTCATCTGGCACCACAAGGGCAGTGTGGACACACCACACATCCTTCATTTCTTACAATGCCTTTCTGACTCATAAGGTCATCACCTGGTATTTAACTTGTCTACATTTAACTGTATTCGACTTCTAGTATTCTCACATTGGTCAGTGTTTACATGTTGAAATACTGGTTTTTTATTAATATGTAATGCTGTTATGTACAGATATACGTATAAATTATATTGCTTAGGGGCGTCTGACACCGATGCAAAACAAAATGTTAAGTCAATGTGAACATTATCATACAAGCAACTTAATTAATGCCACGAGTTTATAGCTCCGTGACTAATAATAACGGGTTTTGCATTGGATGATTAAATTTATTAATACCTTCTTTTATAACTTCTCAAAATCACAATCAATTACAGCGATATCGCTAATCTACCCACTTTACAAATCACTAGGACAAGTTAAGTCTTCTCAGTCTTCACTAGTCGCATCCTGGCAACGAATTTATAACAATCTCAAGCTAACTAATCTCTTCGCATGCTTACTTTCAAGTGACAACTGACCTATGACGAGACTGGACTGACAACTCCAAGTCCAAGTCACATTGCGACTGACGGTCAGTCAGTCAGTAAGTCTTGGTGTCGAGTCCTGTCTGAGGCTCATGACCAGATATTTATTACTGTTGAACGTTGCGGTTTTGTTTTCTTTGTGGGGCGCCCTTTCTGACGAGAGGACGGGTCTGTCTCTTTACAAGCTACTGGTCCTTGCCAGCGCAGCCTTTCTCGGGTCCGGGTCCCTTGGGACTTGCGACCATATTTTACTGTCTCAGATTTGAGACTTCCCTTTTCGTCGCCTCCTACGACTCGCAGGGTCACGGTGTAGGTATTCGACCCCGCCTCCACACGGGAACATCGCGATGTTAAGAAAAACCACAAAAATTCTCAGTGTCGGTGTCTCCGTCAAGGCTCGAACCGGACGTCTCTCGATTACAAGTCAGAAGCGAGTGTTGCCGCTTGAAGAGACTTGCTGTGTGGCGATGGGATAGCCACAGTGTCCTGTTACAGAATGCAATTTCGTAACAAGAAGTTCTCACGGGTCTGTCGTGCCCTCTGACAGACAAGTTTCGATATTTCGGAGTAAGATGGAGAATAAGCGGCCTCCGTAGTCTAGGGGTAACGTTCCCACCTCATGACTCAAGGTACGCGGGTTTAAACCCAGCGGAGGTCGTGGAATTTTTAAGGGCGGAAAAATTCAGGGAACAAGTCCTCCGGGAGGGACTTTAAGCCGTGGGTCCCATGTCGTAGATTTACGGCAGGTAAAAGATCCTCATGTCCCTAGGAGACCTCTGAGCAAAATTAGGCAAAGTTTTCCGCCCAAGTAGTTTCCAATTCTGGTACCACTGCCAGAGAGGTGGCCGACCTCGCTGGCAGGACGGGGCTGAGAGCGAACACCAGTACTGGCAGGGCATGGCGACTGGTAGAATACCAAAGGGGGACGTACAATAGACTCTTAGTCGCAGTGCATGGGGAAACCCAACCCCTCTACAAATAATAATAGTAATAATAATAATATTTATGATAATAATAATAATAATAAGATGGAGAATAGGAGTTGCTCCACAACGCTGCCACCAATCTAAAAGACTAGAAGCTTCACATCCCAGAATGTAGCTTTTTTTTCAGTTTCTTTTGATTGGGTGAAACTGAGTCCACTTGGTACGTCGGCCACTAACTGGCCTACTGTACCAGCCCCGGACGAGAGATGATGACTGTGGTGCAGTCGGTGGTATGAGAATTGGTAGGGGAAATCGAAATTCTGGGAGAACACATGCCCCAGTGCCACTTTGCCCACCACAAATCCCACATGACCTGAGCTGGGTTCGATCCCTGGCCGCCGCTGTGAGAAACCGGCGGCTAACGGCATGAGCTACGTTACGACCCTCCCAGAATGTAATATTCAGAAGTTTGAAGGTTTAATGCTGATAGTCAAGTGCAACCTTACTGAAGTCAAATAGGTCACGGCCCTCCCAGAATGTAATATTTAAAGGTTTGAAGGCTTAATGCTGATAGTCAAGTGCATCCTTACTGAAGTCAAAATGTCGGAGCTTTCTGGCTTTGGCAGCTTAGCTGATACAGTGACTAAGCTATGATCTCGAATTTCGAGAAATCGAGATTCAACTCTGGACAGAAGCAAAGTACTCGAGTATGCACAGTCGTTGCTATGCAATAGGCGAATACACACAGACCGTTTCTGAGCAACGGCTCGGTAAACAGGTTCCCGCGTAAACGAATAAACAAGAGAACGATATCCGGACTATCGCTAGGCAAGTCCCATAACATAAATAGGATCCCGAATTGGACCGTCAACACAACATAAAGAAGAATATCTTCAAGGTGGAGAAAAAGATACATGTTATGGTCTCTTTTATTCATTTCATTATAAGCTGCTGTATGCTACATGTTTCAACCTTTACTTAGGTCATCATCAGATAACTTCCATAAAACAAAAACTAATTTATTTGAATTCAGTTGCCCTAAATGGATCCATGTCACGAAATTTTTATAGTTGTGATTATTAGCGAATACACCTTAAACGGTATAAACTGTATAAGCATATAGCTATTGAATACGCAATAGGATGCGAACAGCAAAATTAAATAGCTGCACTGTTGGGGGCGTTGTTTTCCGCTGGTTCCGCCTCGAGGCTACATAACATGGACCCCAGGCCGGCTGAATGAGTTCAGTTGTGGGCTATTCGCCGGACAGGGAGGACTCGAGCGTAGGAAGCTGCAGAATATTCACTGTTAGTAGCCGTTGCTAGGGAACGGATGTCGAAGACACAGCAGGCTGGAAAAGACTTACAGACTGTTACAATGATTTGTGAAATGTGGAGACTAGCGATGGCGCTCTAATTACTTGTAGTTCCGAGTTGTGTATATAAATGTTCTGTAAATCAATTCACCAATCCAAACCCCGTCTATAATCACTCTTAATCATAATAATACACTCCCCTACCCGCAGTGTCCGAACCGAGACTGGGGCTCACCCAGCGTACTATTCAATGCGTACATGAGGCACTTTCTGGGATGTAAAGATGACCACTACCCTCCATTTGGTGTCGAGATTAAAAATGCGTGGAGCCATATCTCCACTCTCCCGTACCTCTTTATCGCATGGTGAGCAATTAGGCACAGCGACAATATTGTCTTTCTTTGGCACTTAAGTAAACAGAGTAACATGTGGCTGAGTGTACCGCCGATGTAATTTAGTAAATGAAGGAGAACCGAGGTCAGGTGGGGTCTGATACACGGGAGATTTAGTAGCATTCGGCTGCAAGTTTCATTGCTCGGATCGCCGACATCAAAGGCTCTGCACAATAAGAACTTAGCCCACATTACAGGGACCCAGCCCTCCTGACAGCAACACAGTCACATCGGCGAGTAAACACAGTAAAGGCGGTAAAGTTGCCCCCTTCATTAAGCGAAATATCACAAGGACGAGATGGGGAGTAGAGGTACAGCTTCGTGTGTTCTTAACGCAGGAACTGAACAGACGTAAGAAGTAAGCTTCACGTCCCGGCCGCTTTAATCTCCGTAAAGAATTCTGGGTGCCCATTGGAGAAGAGGTACGGTGGACCACTTCTCCAATGGGCAAGGATGCTGTGGAAAAAAGAAAAATATCTTGACCATGCCAGGAATCAAACCCTTTTGCTCGGTCGTACAGCTCGTAGTACTATCGATATTTCACATCGTTTTCTGCGTACAGATCATATCGCCAACTGATTGGCCATAAAAATATTTTATTCACGGTTTAAGAATAAGGCGCTCTGGCTTGTCCTATTTCAGAACTTCAGAACTACGAACAATTTATACATTTCCTAAATGTCCTCTGTCACGGAATTAGCCCAAGGCACGCCTTACCTCCTGAAGTGTACGACACAAACACTGAAAGAATCTTGGAAGCACAACCATTACCCGAATGGGTTTCGAACGCACGAGCTCAGTGTTCAAGTGTTCTAGACAGCACGTAAAATCTGATCGGGTGGACAGCATTTCCTTCTGTTTACGTAAGGATAACGGACCTATTAGGTCTCCAACTGATATATCCTTCTTTTCCATGGTCGTTCCATTCCTCATCTTCCGTGGGTATAACTCGTAAATTTCTATGTCGATAATTATCCACACAGTGATAAATACTGAAATAAGACTTTCAAAGAAAACTTAGTCCACTCATGATGTAAAGAGCTTAATCTTCCAGTTAACAAAGGCCCCTTCTTGCTTGCTATCACATACACCTGCTTTCCGTTTATAGAAAACCACTTCCATATGATCAAAGTTAAGTAATTCCATCAAAGATATTCACAATCCCCTGTAACATTAATGTAATTCGAACAGAAGATTTCTCAGAGTAATTCACCTATGAAATAAAGCTGCAGTTAATGCGTACTCCAATTTTCCTAATGCCTTCTTTCCCCCGCCCCCTCTTTTGCTATTTTCCTTTCCTTGCTGCTCCTGATGTTAATTTCTTACAGACACAAAACTACAGCTGACAGAAGTAATTAACAGAGAAGGCTCTCCCTAGCCTAGGTTCTATTACTGCCAAAGTTCATCCATAGTTAAGTAAAGGTAAAGTTGTCCCTCTGCCGGTCACGGTAGCCGAGCATGTACTGTCTTCGCTCGCTTTGAAACCGTGATCTTGGGTTCGAATCCCACTCAGGGCATGAATGTTTAGTTTTTGTATGTGCGTTTTTCTGTGTTTGTGTACAGGTAGACGAGCTGATCACCCCCCCCCCAAGGAGTCCTACCGAATGTGTAAGATCTAGAAAAATCGAAGTGAACGGAGAAGTTCATGGAGGTAAGCCTAGGCCCACTGGGGCTGTAGTGCCAAGGAAAAAAAAAAGTTGTCCCTGGGCTTAACTAAGTAAGCACTACGCCATGAAGACCTATACGGGAGTGGATGTATAACCAAAGTTTTCTTGAGCTCGGCTCTAGACAGAGGTTAGTGGTCAGATTCACGCTCCGGCCACTTTACCCCCGGGAATAAGTCTTCAGTACCCATTGGATATGAGGCTGGGTGAGCCCCAAAGCCGGTTTGGGTGACGAGGAGAAGGGAAAAATCCTGGCCCTACAGCGACTCGAACTCCAACTCCCCGGTTGTCCGGCCCGTACAAAGTCTCTATACCGACTGAGCTATCCCTAGTAGAACTACTAGACATCCCAGAAGTATAAGAGGAGCCGGGTGGCTTAATCAGTATAGTGACCAAGCGGACAATCGGTGTTCGACTGCGGGAGAGAACAGGATGGCACATGAGGCCCACCTAGACTTCCATCCACGGGGTACCAGTATTCATTCCGCTGGGATACAGCGGCAAGGTAGTGAAGCTGACCATTCACATCCACCAGTGCCGAGTTTAAGAGTGTGTGGACCTTTACCTCCACTCCACTATACATCTTCAAGCAATGGTGCTTAATTAAGTACAAAGACAATTATACCCTTACGTGTTGCCACAGATGTAGATGTTCTGCCTGAGATTCATGTCAGGTCTTGTATTTGTATATGATCATTGAGTATTTTCAAGCAACCGATCCCCCATTCGTGGAGTGGAAGGAAGAGAAAAGACATAATAGTCCTACAAGCACAGCGCCCTCTTCTTGATAGTGCAGGCAAAGGAATATTGATGATTACCGGGATATGAAGCGGTGTAGTTTGATGGACCGTTAACAGTTTTTGGTGGAAAATCCTACTTCCATCATCACGGTAGAAATGAAATGTTTACTGTGGGTGTGGAGGCAATTGGTTATTACGAAACGTTGGTAACAATCTTCAAGACTACACGGCATCACACCCCAGAATGCAGTAATATCAATAGCCATCTCTTGACAACCTCAAATCTCAGGACAGTAACATTTCATAACGCAGGGATTCGAAATGGAGATCACTTATACTAAAAGACACTGAAGAAAACAGATGTAACGTCAGTGAATTCCTGTGAGACTAGAAACGGGCACAAGCTGCGAGATAGGATCAGTAAATAGGTCATAAATTGATATAAAATATAACACATGTGATTTTCCAACCTGGGAAAAACATTTATTTCTCGACGTATCGTCCACCAACATTGATACACTTGTCCCATCGCTTTACCAGTGCATAGAAATCTTTTGACTGTTGTCTCAGCCACTTCCGCACATGGTCGGGCATCATCTGCGACTTTCGAACGTCCTTTAGGGAATTTCTCGATCCAATTGTGAAAGGCTTTATGCGACAAATATTACCCACCGCAAACAGGAAATTTTTCTTTATGAATATCCTTTTCGTTGAGCCATTTTGGCCAAAAAAACACGCACAAATAAATGCTGCTCTTCGATAGTATACTCCTCAATCACGGTCGCCATTTTGACTACTGAAACCAGTCCCTGAACATGTGCATGCGCATCTGCTACCTAGACTGGCATGAAGCTAGACTGTGCTGCTACCTAGTGATGGACATGGAAAACATATTACGACCACTACAGCTGTTTCACTTCCATCTGTGGCCTATTTACAGACTGTTCCTCGTATAAAGCAGCTGCTGTACTGTTTCGCCACCATTCTGTTTGAATTATATCTCTGAGAAGAAAACTTCTGTGCAGTGGTTTACGTCGCCTTACTAAGACAAGTGAGGTCATCATCACAAGATTTGCAACACCACAAGCGGAGGAGCGTTCATGCTAACCGTGTTACCCTGAATAAAACTTTGAAAAACGAAATAAAAACGTTACTTCCGTGGTTCAGTTGTGCTCCACATACTGGCAGGAGAAACAGTCGAATAATATATCATCTGTCACCTCCACCCGTGCCATCATGAGCTTGTAAGCCATTTTCCCTGCGGCTCACGTTGGCGCAGGCGCAAGTAGAGGAGAAATTACATGGTATAGGCTTGAGGGGTGAAGGTAGTGCACCACGTTCAAACTATAAACAGTCGGTACCACCTGCTTATGTTATTCTCGTGTGGTGCGTCTTTTTGAAACCGTGCACGAAACTCGCGCTGTATTGTAATCACAGATCCGGACACCTCAAAACGGAGCGCACAGAAAACCTTCTCCTGCTGCAACGCCATCTTTGAAACTGGCCCCACAGCCACGCAATAAGCATGAGAAGCGAACTGCTTGTAGCGCATGAGAAACTTGGACAGTTGCCGCCGCTGACGGTGTGTGTTGTGCCTGTATAAGGCGAGAACTAAATTTTTTAATTACTTTTGAAGCAGCATCATTCTTTTGTGTACCCTGTATTTTAGACTTCCAATAATTTATTGCTTAAATCTGAGTATCGCATTACCAGAAGACATAGTATTATGACGTGATTGAGTATGACTATAGAGTGGGGTTTGGATTGGTAATCGGATTTATTGCACACTTATACACACGACTCGTTAGCTACAATTAACTATAGCTGTGTTGCTAATTCACACAATCTGCAATTCACTACAGCACGTACGAAGTCTTATCAGTCTGGTTTATCTTCACCGGTTGCCTCCTGGTAACTACTTCCATCACTGTAGCTTCCTCATTTTCCTTGTTCACTTCCTTACTGGCCAGCGACTGTCTCACAACTAACTCCTACTTCTCTCACTGCCGTCTCAAGACCCTATCGTAAACGTAGATGCTCCTCGTTATATAGCCTCGGCACGTACCGCGCAGAAAACACATCTCGCAACATTTCTCATGTTGTTGCATCACGTAACCATCACGCGGACAGCGTGGAGAACATCACTTCCCAGTTACTCCATTCTTGCGTGTTACGAATATTTTGCCTAGCAGCAGGCGTATTTGCAGAGTCGCTCCCTAACAACGACACTCTCTGCTGGCTTCACAGTTCTTCCCTTTAGCAAATATGCCACAATATTACCTGCCTTATTATTGACGATTCCAGAAATAATTGCGTCTGTCAAGCTAACATTCTCTGTTCTGACGAAGATCCCACACTTAGCCCATGCAACACGCAGTCTCAGGAGAAACTAACGCGCTCACTAATTTACCATTAATATCAACTGATAAAAACTTCCTCAACGTGTAGAAAACCGTCTGCACTTCTGTAGCTCTAGCATAGGTACAGTCACTGAAGAGAAATTCCCCATATTGAACTCACCTTCAAGGTGTAAAGGGGGGGGGGGACTCAGCTTTCGCGAAACATTTTTTCCTTCCTCATCCTTAAGGTAATTAATTCATAGCCCAAATTGAAATAGTTACCTTCTACGGTGTATATACTCAATTTCCAGAATTTTCACGACCTCTCCCTGCCTCGGAATTTGGTTAATATTTTTCAAAATTATTCGATCCGGCACTGCGCATGATCAGATAGGAAGTGTGCTCATTGAGCGTTCTTTCGCCTTTCTTTCGTTATCTCGAAGAGTGCGAGACGTTCAGAAAATGTATTGCATGTTAAATAAGTTTTTCATTTTTCTTTACTACTTTTGTTCAAAACACCCATCGCTCCGATAAATAAACAAGCTGCGCTCCACGTACGAGCAGAAGGCGATCTCCATGTGAACTGCCCCTTACTGTTTAAAGATTAAGCAAAACTAGGATGAGCCCTGTATATTTTATTATTTGCGGCATTGTTACTGCTACATGGGGGAACAAAACAAAAAACAAACAAAACAAATTCCGTGGTTTTAGTCCCAGGCGAACTATACCGACCGAGCGACCGCCGCTTGTCGGCGAAGTTAGTGTCAACTTTAGCGGATAGAGGGTGTCACATGGTCAGCGCAACGAATCCCCAAGGTCGTTAATTTTCATTTTCTAGACCAGAGCCCCTATTTCCTTGAAAAGGCTCCACAATTATCCTCATGAGGCTGAGTTGACCCTGTTCCAGACCCACTACTTCTCAGAAAATCTGGTAGGGCCGGGAATCGAACCCGGACCTCTGGATCTGTAGCCAGGAACTCTGACCACTAGACCACAGAGGCGGTCTACATGCGGGAACAAAGGGAGAACAATACACTGACATGGCAGAGGGAAATGTCAACAATAAATACAAATAATTATCACGTGTTTATGGTTCCATGACAAATAATGATGGGTTCTGGACTGGATGATTGGATTTATTGACGTCTTCTTTTATAATCACACTTAATCACAACCAATCAGAACAACTCACGTTCAATTACTGCCTAAGAATCACTCCATTCCTTGCTGGACTACGAGTGTCTTCTCTTCTACTGTGACTGGCCTGGCTCTGATTTACGACTGCATTACGAATGACGAATGCAGAATGAATTCGTTCTTATCTGCACGGCCGCTTATATAGTCTAGCGGTATTCTAGGAGATGTCTGTTGCTTCGCTGCAACGATCTGTTTTCCACGAATCTACACTTTACCTTTTCTGTATCATGGACACTCTTGTTTAACACCCAGCAATGGTTTGTGTCTAAGAATCGTACCTCCGCGGTAACGTGTTTGCCAATTGGTTTCCTAGAAACGGTCTACATGTCACGTTATTTTGAGAGAAAGATTTGAATCCTACATCGCTGCGTATGAGAGGCAAAGAAAGCATAGTCATTAAGATCTGAGCTAGCAAATGTATATAAACTTTTTTTATTGCTAGTGGGATGGGACTAGTCCCTTGTTCTGCGGCCACTTCTGGCCTATTGTACCAGCCCCAGATGATAGGTGAGGGTGATTGTGGAGCAATTGGTGGAATGAAGATTGGCAGGGGAAACCGAAGTACTCGGAGAAAACCTGCTCCAGCGCCACTTTATCCATCACAAATCCCACTTGACCAGACCCCGGGATCTAACCCAGGCCGCCGCGGTGGAAAGCCAACGACTAACCGCTTGAGCTACGGCACAGCCTTATATGAACAGACACTTGCATAATTTCCGCAGCTCTCGCAATGGAAAAATTCAAAAGCAGTTACTGTCAGTGTCATTCAAATGACGAACTCTCTGGTACTTACCGCTCGTGGAATTTGGTCTGCTTTCAATATCTGCACTTGATAACATCCATCAAAATCGGGAGGGGGAGGGGAAAGCGGAACTGCAGGACGATTCTGTCTTTCACAGACCGAAAAAAAAAAAAAAAAGTGAAATGATAGACAGAAGGCAGAGTATGCAACAGAAAGGGAGAAGTAGGCAAAGATGAAAATCCAAAACCCCAAACCGCTTTTTTAATTCTTTCAAAGGAAAACAGAAAGGAAGAAATGAGATTATGTAAAGAGGTTGAAGGTAATGTACACTCAGATGATGTTTCAAAATGGAGGCACTACATAACCTCAGCAACGGAAGGGCCGTGAAATAGGGTAATGAAATTGAGATTTCTTCCTCTAATAACTACATATTTCTCTGCCCATAGAAAGTAACACGTATGAGTGAGATAAAACTCTCACACTACGAAATTCCGGATTACCGATGAAAGTAATTGTGAAGTGCTAACACGGTGCATGGACGCCAGTTATGCAGGAATCACGAACGAGCGATCAGGCAGTTACATTGTAGTGTGCTTATTCTGTGACTACGGATAATGTTTTGATGTGGATATGTGAAGACCGCTATACTACATAAAGAAAACGGTTTACGATTTTTGTGTACATGTTATTCGTTGGAGACGGTGCTAAAAGTAGGTCTCCATATAGCTAAGTTCATGAAGATGATCCCTTCTTGAGGAGCCGCCAGTTGTGTAGCTGCTCAAGAACTTCTTAGAATATTATGAAACCCGAAGGTTTATTACCGTGTTCACAAGAGCCCTCCACCCGTCTCTAATCTGAGCCAGAACAATCCAGTCCACACCACCCCATCCTATCTCTCTAATATTCATTTAAATATTATCCTCCCACCTATGTCTAGGTCTTTCTAATGGCCTCTTTCCTTTTGGACATTCCCCCTGTATCCCATACTGCTTCTTTTTCTCCCCATTCGTGCTACATGACCTGCCCATCAGATCATTCTACGAGTAATTATACTTGGAGAAGATTACAAGTTATACAACTCCTCGTTATGCAGTTCTCTCCGACCTCCTGCCACTTCATCTCTCTTCGGTCCAAATATTCTCCTCAACACCCTGTTCTCCAACACTCTCAGTCTGTGTTCCTCCCTTAATGTCAGAAAGAAAGTTTAGCATCCATGCAGAACCACAGGCAAAATTATAGTTTTGTATATTCTGATTTTTCATTTATAGATATATTATTTGAAAATCTGTAAAACTGAAAAGAAATACTGAAGACAGAATCGCAAGTTGGTAGTGCGCGAGTTTATATAACAGTGAACAAATATATTATATGGTTAAACTAACAGGAGGAATTTATACCGCCTTTCAAAACACTGAATAAAAACTGCAATTCACCAACATATACTAATTTGACCGTACTAATACCCTGTCTCCCCCCCCCACCGAAACAAAGAGTATTAGCGTCTCTGACATGAGGAACAGAACTACACTTAGCCCTGTTGGATCTAAAGGACAGAAGCCCTTCTTCAGAAGCTGATATTCGCTCAGCTAGTTAAGAAATTCCCACGTACTATGGCACTCGAAGACTCATTATAATGTTCACATCATCTCTCTATCCCTTCCGGTTTTTCATTTAAGTTTTGTTCTAGTGCAATTTAATAGGAGATGGAATTAGGACAAAGGCCACAACAACAATCACTCTGAGAAAATAATCTGGACAACTGAGATTTATTCCCGGGGAATTACAAATTTGTAAAAAAAAAGTTTTGCTGAAGCAATGCAGTATTACATACAGCTGCTGGTTTGTTTCAAATCGCCCAGTACGTATTCTAGTAAAAAAGTAAATCTATCCCTGTAAAAAGCCGTAGAGTTCCACAGGTTTGTGAGACGTCGGAGCTCCCACATTCTCTAGAAAATCGGCTAACAGATGGCGGTTTCTTTGTCAGCCTTACGCGCCGGCCGGCCATCCTTTATCCCCAGGAAGATTCCTGGTACTCATTTCTGTCAGAGACTGAGTCGACCCCAGGGCCACAGTGCGGCTGGAAGGAAGTACGTATTCGAGTACAATGAATAAAGCCAATGCTTATGATCAGGGACGTTTGATGTTCCTTCAAGTGTTACGTGCCCTAAAATGACCATTTAAGACACCAGACTGAACTTAGAGTGTGCTGTAGTGATTTGTAAATAATGGAAATTAGCGATAGTGTTATAGTTACTTGTTGTTACGGTCTCTAAGTGGTCTACAAGTCCAATCTTCAAATTCAAACTCCGTATCTAGTCACCAAATACGTGGCAGTATGTATACAGCACGGTTGGATGCTGGTGGCACTCTTCCTCCGCTTCCAGAGGGTTGCCGGTTCAAATACAGACCAGGGTAGCCGCCATCCTGACTAAAGCTAACCACGGTTATTCTTCGTCCAGTCTGAGAACCGACATTTCCACGTACTTCGTAACTAACCACTGAGACAGTGATTAGATTCGACACCATAAATGCTATGCAGTTGATAGAAAGTTACTAAATAAATAATCAGACAGAGGTGCAATATAACGTCACAACTCAGGCATGAGAAGTAAACATTTGGAAACAACAAAGTGACAGTTTGTTTCTTTCTGCCTGGAGGGTGTCTGATTGGCTATTTATTGTCAAAATGTCTGGAGGGGGACCTCGTGGGCTTCACGCTGTTCGTGCGACAGAAAGAGCCATCAGCCCATATCGAGTAAACTCGGGCGTAACTCATAATGCCTAGTCTAATTTTGCACATTCAAAGAGACGAAAATATCTTGCATTCATCTTCAAGTTGACATAGCATGAAGCACCAAAGGCGACATTCATGAAAGCACAGATTCTGAATTTAAATATTCAATTTAACTGACGCGAAAGCATTTTAACGATATTTAGTATAATTTATATTGTCGCGTGTCCGGGGTTCCGTGACTAATAATACCGGGTTCTGGATTGGATGACTGGATTTATTGCCACCTTCTTTACAATTACAGTCCATCATAATAGCTCACAATCATTGGCTGCCTAAGACTCGCTCCATTCCTTACTGGACTACGAGTGTCCTCCCTTCTGCGTGACTGACTTGGTTCTGATTTACGAATCGGTCACTTCTTCAGCTTCCGGTGTCCGCTGGTTAACTCCACAGCTGAACACTCAACTACTGAACTCTGACTTCTCTTACGAATGACGAATACCAAACGACGCCTAACGAATGGACTGAACTCCCAATTCCAATTCTCTAATCTCCATAGCTACAAACAGATTTTCATTATATAGCATGGGGTCGGACCCCACGGAAAACACTGTCTTCTCTTGTCGAGTATTGTTGTGTTACCTAGCAGCGAGTTGTAGCATGGTCCACATAGAACACAACTCCTTTTTTTACGTTCGCTGGACCATGTATACCGAGTCGTTGCTTAGCAATGGTCATATTCGTCACAATATTTTATTCGTAGGTAATTCTGAACTTACTAGATCATTTCAGAGAAGCGCCCGATGATGAACTTGTGGTGTTCGGAACACGATGAGCATGCACTTACGTGTCACTGGAATGGAGTTTAACTCAGAAAGTTTCTGTCACTAAATTTCCGCCTGCGTTCCCTTCATGGCACGAAAGGCATCCGTCCGCTAAAAGACCTTTTTACTTGCCGGATTAGGAGTTACTCTTATCACAGATGCAGTGATCCGCTGTTTGGGTTGGTCATCAGCACATTGCGCTAATGCACGGCTCTGTGGAAGTAATCTCGCAAGGGAAAGTAGTGGGGCGCCAAATTTTGTGATTTCTGAGGTCAAATGATTGATAGGAACTCACTCCGCGTCAAATGACCAGGTCCGGTCACTTGACCACCAAGATCACCAGACTTGATGCCTCAAGAAAAATTCAACGGTGTGGGATATTATGCCGTGTAGTCCGTTGATAGACAATCAAAATTTCCGAGAAGCATACCGTCTTCATTTTCAGGGTTGAAGAATAAATCATGCCTGTCTCTTTTTTGTCAGCTTATGTCAAAACGCTGTGCACAGATGTGCTGATCACGTGATCAGCTGAGATAAGCCAAACAGTGAATCAATTACAAAGTCTATGTGTAACACAAATTGTTCCTTTTTCTTCCGCTTATACTTTTAACAACAATATGTTTCGGCCCTATATGGCCATCTTCATGTATCTTAATATATTAAGTATTAATATGCGCTTAAATCACAGGCTGTAGTGCACTTAATATAATATAATAAAATAAAATTTCCTATTAAAATATTTTCCTTAGTTATTGTCAAATTCGATTCCATATCCAAGGGGTGTCGTCCATTTGTTTGGAACTATATGTCTATCTCCAGGAATTGTATTACAGCAGCTTGTTTTTTGTGTTTGTTAGCGCGTTGTTCCGTTACGTCTGCAATCTGCAATATTCCCCTTGCTTGTGCGTTGTTCCCTCTAGCAGCGTGTGCTGTTCGCTTAATATATTAAGACACCTGAAGATGGGCATCTAGGGCCCAAACATCTTGTGTTAAAAGTATAAATGGAAGAAAAAGGAACGATTAGTTACATTATGACGGACTGTATTATCCATAGACGTCTTAGTTAGTTAGTTAGTTAGTTATTGGAGAGGGCTTAAATACAGAATTAGAGTGAATCAATGTATAAGAGTAACCCCAAATCAGATAAGTAAACACGTCAGTCATTGGCTGGCTAACACTCAGGCCGCGAAAATTACAACTGTAAAAATAAAATTTGTCCCCCTGAGTTAGTAATTAAGCACCGCGCCATGGAGGCTTATGGGGGAGTAGAGGTAAACTCCACTATTCTTGAACTCGGCACTAGATGGAGGTGAGTGGTTAGCTTCACGTGCTGGCCGCTTTACCGCTGGGGATAGAACCCCCGGTAGCCATTGAATTGGAGGATGAGTGAGTGCCAGAGCCGGTCTGGAAGCTTCGGAAAAGAGAAAATATTTGGCCCTGCCGGGAATAGAACACCGGCCGTTCAGCCTATAGTCTGTCACTACACTGACTGATCTATCTCGACTCTTCCATAGTAGGAACGCAAATCGGATGTTCGGAAATTGACTGATAGAAACTTTTTGAATCAAACTTCCGCTTAGGTGACTTGTTTCTCTAATATGTATAATTATTAATAAAATACGGCCTCCAAGAATCCGGAAGTGATTTCCAGACGTCCTGTATTTTCATTGTAATATAATTTAAGAAGTTTTTTTTTATATTATATCGTAGCACCCTGTAGCACATCACTTATTTATTCCTCTTAGTTAGCCGTCTCACATGCAACTTGCGTTTAAAATTTTTAAAAGTTTTCAACTTTAAAATCTCTTCTATATCACACTACATGTTTCGACCAATATTGGTCGACACAATAAGAGGAACCACTCATCAGCATAGGACACAGGGGCATACAGACGAGCGCGTACCCCAAAAGTTTAACTTACGGACGGAAGAACATCAGTTTTTTTTTTATTTACATAATATTAGTAATCAGAATTACATTTGAGTCTATAAGCTAATTTGCTGTAGTATTCTTCGTGACGTGAGGAGGGCTGGCCAATTCCTTTTTAGTCTTCGCCCATTGTGAGGTTCCAGCAACGGTTGCATTACTACGTTCTCATGTCCTTCTGTTTTGTTGAGGTATCTTGTGCTTTTCCCTGTTATGACTTCCTTCACTAGTTGCGCTTTCAGGTCTCCATGGAGTGTTACATTGGAAACATACCGTGGGGCGTTAGTAATCATACGTAGTATCTTTGACATCTTTGGATTATGGAAATATTGGTTTTGCTAGCACATTCCCATATTTCCACTCCATATACACAAATTGGTTTTATTATTGTTTTGTAAAGCAAAACCTTGTCTAATGAGAGTCTGGACATTCTTCCAATTAACCAATGCATATCCTTGACTTTTAAATCAATCTGTTTGCGTTTTTCAGTATTGTGTTCCTTCCAGGTTAGAGGTTGTCTAGATGAATACCTAAGCATTTTGTGTTGGGTGATTCAGGTATTTGCATGTTATTAAAGAAAACTGCAGGACATTGTTCTCTTCTTAGACTGAAGTTTACTTGCACTGACTTGGTTTCGTTGATTTTTATTTTCCTTGTATTTGTCCACTCTTATATTTGATTTAGATGAATTTGCGAAGTGAAGATAGCTATTGCTGGATCTGTGTTGGCCGAGAGGATCACGGTATCATCCGAAAATGTGCACATTGTTGTGTTAGCATTGACTGGTAGGTCTGCTGTATACAGTAAATAAAGTTGTGGGCCTAAGACACTGCCTTAAGAACATCAGTTTCATCCGAAATTTTAGAGACACTTGAAAAAGAAAAATATTGATCGAAGCATGTAGTGTGCATACACCAGTGATGTAGAAGACAACGTTTAAAACTTCTAAAGGTTTCAAAAGCAAGTTATATACGTATTTGGTAGTTGCCATCAAATAATTTCAATTTCTTATGGTTTTAATGACAGAGCGTATTTAATAATTATAATCCAGAAACAGAATGCAATGCTAGCCTTCTGACATCGTGCGCAGTTGACTATCAGATCTCATCTTACTCGAGTCGGGCGGAGTTTTACTATAGCTCGCAAATGTAAATATGAAATAACTTTCTATTACTCCTGTTATTAGTAGTAGTAGTAGTAGTAGTAGTAGTAGTAGTAGTAGTAGTAGTAGTAGCAGTAGTCGTGGCGGTGGTGGTGGGGGTGGTAACGCAAAAAAGAAGATGGTGGAAAATCCAGAAGGAAAGAGACTACTAGGAAGACCAAAACGTAAGTGGGTGAATAATATAAAATGGACCTTAAGAGAGATAGGATGGGGTGGTATAAACTGGATTGATCTGGTTCAGGATTGGGGCCAGTGGACGGCTCTTGTGAACACGGTAATGAACTTTCGAGTTCCATAAAATACTGGGAAATTCTTGAGTAGCCGCACAACAGACTGCTTCTCAAGAAGGGCTCAACTCCATGAAGTTATTATTACTATTATTACTATTATTATTATTACTACTACTACTATTACAATTACTATTTTAGCTCTCGTGATGTGCGGATAACCAGGTTTTTTGAGAAATATTGGGCCTGGAACGGGGTCCACTCAGCCCCGTGAAGATAATTGAGGAGCTATTTGAAGGAAATAGCGGCTCCGGTCTAGAAAACCGAAATTATCGGCCGTGGGGATCCGTTGCGCTGACCACGCGACGCCCTCTATCCTCAAAAGTTGGCACTAACTTCGCCGATAAACGGCGGTCGCTTGGTCGGTATAGTTTGGTTGCGGACTACAGGCCACGGAGTTTGATTTTTGTTTTTGGTGTCCGGATGTGTTAGTGCTGCGCTCTGCTGACGTTGCTTCAGCCTAATGTTGTGAGTGAGTTCGGCGCTTGAGATGACCACAAGCAAGATATTTGCTTCCTGTGTGTACAAAGATGTTTTGTGGGCTTTGTGCCTCCCGCTTTCATCTGATCTATCTCCAGTTCAGCGAGACTGAATACGCCTGCTATACGGATTCTGGAACCTCCATTTACAAGTGTGCTGCGTGCGTTACAACCTTGCGATCCCAAAGGAATGGCGACGCACCAGTGAAGAATCTTCCCAAGAAAATATTTCACCTCAGAGGGCATTAGTTCTGCCTCCAGTTTTCAACATCGACAAACATGAGGCACTTGGCGTCCAGCTGAACATGGTACATCTCAGTTTGGTCTACACAATCGACCTCATAAAGTAAGTGAGAACAAAGCGACAATGCCTCACTTAATCTTGAAGTTTGTGACACACTCTCGACCAATGGGAACACACACACTTTTGGCGCATATAAAAATAACAACAATAATAAAACCAAGCCGATGTACATAGGGCTAAAAAAACACAAAAATACAGGCGCAGCAAGAAGAAAATAGCTCGAGAAAGGATAAAGAATTATGTTCTCACACAAATGGATTTTTAGTGTGAACGACAAAAATGCAATAGTATTAAAATATTTCGACTTACGGTCTATTACATTGTGGCGGTTTCGAAACGTGAACAGTTGCCTGATGATGGTCAAGTAAGGTCGAAACATGTAGCAATTGAAGAAGGAAGTCTTCTGGGATGTGGCGCCGTGTAGATATTGTGTTAACCGACGTTTCGGAGGAACGTATCGCCTCCATTTTCAGGGTAGAAGAAAAAAGAAGAAAATCCGCGAGCGAGGAACCAGCGTGAGCAGGTGCTGACAGACTAACAATATCTACACGACGTCACACCCAAGAAGACTGCTTTCTTCATAGTCACAGTAGCGAAAACCTCAAATCTTAGATGCAGCAATTGATTGCGATTTTAGTACTGTTTCAAATTGAGGAGAAATTGTGAACATGTTTGCTTTGAAGATGTAAATGAAAGTGTAGAGTGATATATCAATGCAACAGGATGCTGAAATAGAACATTCTAAGCCCACAAACTATATAGAACAGGAGTGGCTCTATTTTCTGGAATGTAATGAAGGGTAGGTGAACGGAGACGTTCATGGAGGCAGGCCTAGGCCCACTGGGGCTGTAGTTCCAAGGGGAAATAAATGAAGGGTAGTCTAATAGAAATATACTCATGTACCGGAATTCACTACATCCATTTTCGGGTCTAACAGTAAACCAAGCACGAAATCAGCAAGCAGCAGCTCTCTTTCGTGTTTATTTCCTGAGGACTGCTTGTCTCGGCTTACTTTTCGAAACTATAGATGGAAGCAGTATCTTCCTCCGAAAAGTTTCTGTCACATGCCACAAAATAGTTCCACAAACAAACACCGCAGGATCAGGAAACAGTAAATGAATTACAGGGAACAGATCTGTATAAATATTACTCTCAGTCCGTGAATATATTGTGACATGTATACCCATTGCTAGGCAAAGACTCGGTAAAGACAATCCCGGAGCCCACTCGCGCAACAATAGGATATACACTGCTAGGCAACGGATCAGGAGACACGTCTAAAACAATACGGGACAATAGAAGGCGATGTTTCCCGTGAGGTCCGTCCCGAGACTGTATAACGAGAAGTTGCAAAGGAGCACTTAGTTGTCAGAAGATGAGAGAGTTTAGTTGAAGAAGAGTTCAGTTAAGTGAGTAGTTATTAAGAAATGGGCACAGTTCTGTAAATGGCTGTCTAAGCTGATGGCAAGTAAGGAATTAGACTGTGACAGGAAGACTTCATGTGTGATTAGAAGTGACAGTGAGAGTGTTACAAGTCTGTTGCCAGGATACGAGTAGTGAAGACTGAGAACCATATTGCTTGTGTAACGGTGAACTGTAAAGTGGGTATATCAGCAGTAGCGCTGTATTGCCTGCAGTCCTTATTTGCGTGAATAAGATGTCAATAAATCCAATCATCCAATCCAAAGCCCGTCTTATAAGTCACGCACAAATCCCTTCTCGTGGCAGTATTTTAAAGTCGCACTGTAGTTACAGGAACAACGTTCCAGAGCGCATCCAATCGACATTTGGAACAATTCAAGGTAGTCCCACAGAATTCCACTGGCTTGTCCGCCCGAGGCAATCACATTTTTGAAGCCAGCTAATGAACAGAGGGCACGACATCCTCCAACCTTTATTAATTTCCACCGGTCTACAGCTAATATCCTCGTTCATGTTTGAAACGTAGAAATTCACTAAATGGAAACGGTAACATGTGGCCTATACATAGCGGCATATGTCATGCAGATGTCATCGGTGTCAGAAATCAAATCTCGGAAATGTTCAAAAAACTGGAATTTCTCAGAGATATACGAAATGAGCCTACGTATCGCATATGCATGGTTAGAGCTGCTTTGTTCCTCAGGCAAGTGACATCAAGCCAGAAACTGTTTAGAAACTGTAAAACCCTTTTGTATTTTTTTTTTTACAAATATATATTCGCAATTTACAAATCATTCCGACTGTCACTTTGAGATATTTTTTGGGATTTCAAGTAATGGTTTCTATGTCCCAACTCTGCGCCGCGTGGTGCTTGCAGAGAGCGCACTCAGGGGTAAGAGCCGGACGCTCCCAGCTTAGAATCGGACCGACTCGCAATGCGTTAAGTTTGCTTCATGATTGCGCTTTGTAGGAAGTTTGTTGTGCCGAGGCGTCAGATGAGTGTGGTATTATCATCAGGGAAGCTTCGTGACCTGTTCTCAGGTTCTGCCCTTACTCTTCCACCCCACAAATGAGTAAAATCAAGAATACTGTCATGTGTAGGGGTGCGTGACTTATAAGACAGGTTCTGGACTGGATAATTGCAATTATTGACACCTTATTCATACACCTCGGGAGCATAGCTAGTACAGCGCTACACACTTTCCAGTTCACCGCTGCACACACACACAGTAGGGTTCCCAGTGTGTTTACGTGTCCGTTACCTAGCAATAGAAGTCCTTTTGAATGCGCACGCTTCGTGGGAATGTGTTTGCCAAGTCGTTGCCTAGAAATGGTTATACACGTCACAATATCCTCAAACAATTGCTTTCAGCATCTAAGACTCGACGTTTGTTACCCGTTCATCACATATTTAACATAATTATGTCAAGTGTATAACTCTGTGTCAAAAGTCCTCACATTTCGAGCAGTAACATAAACTGGTCTCTTACCGGTCCGTCCTATGCTACTCCTGCTTTGCTGATTGGCCAAATTCGAATAAAGGAAAATAAATGTAAAATTATTCCTGTAACAGACCACGTAGGCCCATAGGGTTGTGAGACGTCGATGCTCTCATGTTTTGTATACAAGCGGTTTAATAACTCGATTCGCCAATCCAAAACCCCGTCTATAATCACCCCTAAATCATGATAATAATATTCCTGTGACTGTTCCCTAATCAACGGACATGCATAATTATACGTAATTCTTGTTCATAGATCTATGAAACTAAAGTTCAATGTCATTTTTGAACACTTTTTTATTATAACAGCTCCACTATAGGTATACTCAACTCCCTTGATGATGATGATGATGATGATGATGATGATGATGATGATGATGATGATGATGATGACGACGATGATGACGACGACGAAGCGACGAAAAGGAAGTAGCAGAAGGAGGCTTGTCATAATTTGTTCAGTCCTCTTAATGCGTATGCCTTGGTTGCCAAGAGTCACAGATTAAAAAAAAAACATAAATTACCGTTCCACCTATAGATGTCTGCACAGCGTTTCTGCATCTCTGTGACGTTGCGGAGTAGCTGCAGGGTGATTGTGAAGATGGTGATGACATGTTGAATGGTTCTTGTTCAAAGAATGACGAATAGTTCCTGAGACAGCACGAAAAGACCATTTCCAATAAATGAAAAGAAGTCGCAGAGAAATGGGAAGGCCATTTCTGTATGTGACAGGCCCTGAGCTTCCCATTTCGTTGACTGTAACTGCATTAAGGGCGTATATAGGAGGTCAGAAAAAAAAATATGTATATTTTTAAAAGTTACGCTGCTTAAATTCGCTTAAAAGTACAGTATACTGACTTATATAAATTAAAAAATAAAGCTATAAACCCGAGGTAATGAGAGCGTATATTAACCCTTTAAATCGTAACTATATTTACACTTTCTTTCAACTTAAAGAATCTCTGTATTTCTTCGAAACAGTGAATTTAAGTGCTTCGTACGATTCTAAGAATAATCAGAGGACTAATTTTCTGAACAGCATTAACCGTTTGGTTTTTGTAATATGAGGTAAGAATTGATTTTTTTAATATCACTTACATGAACCGCATATGATACTGCAAAAGGTGAAGTGGGACTTTACTGAGAGGCAGCTGTTGCTCTGTAAATAAATTTACGTAGGTTCTTCGAGTATTCAGAAAACAAATTTTGTATAAGCTGCTCCTCCTTACAGCTCATGTCAGGAGAAGAGTCTGAAACTAGCCGCAAGGGTACTGATTATAGGCCTTCGGCTAGCTAGCTGTTGCTGCTCCTCCTTACAGCTCATGTCAGGAGAAGAGTCTAAAACTAGCCGCAAGGGTACTGATTATAGGCATTCGGCTAGCTAGCTGTTGCTGCTCCTCCTTACAGCTTATGTCAGGAGAAGAGTCTGAAACTAGCCGCAAGGATAGTGATTATAGGCATTCGGCTAGCTAGCTGTTGCTGCTCCTCCTTACAGCTTATGTCAGGAGAAGAGTCTGAAACTAGCCGCAAGGATAGTGATTATAGGCATTCGGCTAGCTAGCTGTTGCTGCTCCTCCTTACAGCTTATGTCAGGAGAAGAGTCTGAAACTAGCCGCAAGGATAGTGATTATAGGCATTCGGCTAGCTAGCTGTTGATGTTAATTCAGTTACCGACGTTTCGGAGATATATCAATACCTTGGCAAATCTGGCCACATCCACACAGTGACATAAAGCATTTCGAACTTGTTTTATAAAGTTCATGTCTTTATTTATCTGACCGCAATGTAATTTTATCATGAAGGCATATGACGTTTGGAATTTTAACTTGCTATTCCAACCCCTTCAGTCAATCACAGTGGCCTCTCAGGCTAGGGCATGGACCGTCTTCGTCCTCTCAAGTATTAGGATCATGAGTTCAAATCCCACTCGAGGCATGGATGTCTGTGTGCGTTTTTCTGTGTTTGTGTACAGGTAGAAGCCTTGCGACGAGCTGATCACCCGCCCAAGGAGTCCTACCGTATGTGTAATATCTAGAAAACCGAAGTGAACGGAGTTCATGGAGGTAGGCCTAGGCCCACTGGCGCTGTAGTGCCAAGGAAAGAAAATATAATCCACTTACTGAAAACGTCATTAAATAACACAGACGAAAGGTTTTGGACTGTATGGCGTGTACATTTGAATAACCTAGAATAAGTATGTTCTTATGGATCCCTGAATAACTATGTAATTTTAAATAACGTGAATCGAACACGGTTCAGGTCAGTGTCTGAACTACATAAGTTCTGAACAACTACGTAAACATTTTACTACCCTTTTTTAACAATCTTCATAAAGGATCTCGACGTACGTGTTTAATTTGGACTTCTTTTATCTGTTAAACGTAACCAACACTCGAGGGACAATGAGCTCAATTTGCAGCAGAGCGGAGCGAGACTCATTGTATTCTCAGGACGGCGGGCGGGGAGGGGCTGACTAGCGACACGTGATCTGCACAATGACATTCATTTGTCTGCGGTAGGCTAGGGTGCGGGGTCTGTTCAATTAGATTCAAGTTATGCCCTTTTACTGCAAATCTGGTGTGTCACACTATAACCAGACAATATATATGTGGAGCTAGTGTCAACTTCATCAGCGCTGAAGACCTAATGCCACGTCTAAATCAATTCTATCTACGGCTCTACATTACTTTTGTTGAACCTTGGCCGCTTTTTCAGTTCTTTAAACTTTTTATACAGTCTGTAGGACTCACTGGACGGAGGATCAGCCCGTCTCAACGTCGCTACCTGCACGCAGGACAGCACAAACACATAATAAACTCACACAGAAATCAAAGCCTTCAGTGGGATTCGAACCCACGATCCCGGCGTTCGAGCGAGCGAAGACAGTTCATGCTTTAGACCGCGCAGCCACTGTGATCGTTCCTAAATCAATCCTATTATCCAAAAAATAGATGTCCATTACATGGTCTTTTTCAAGACACCTTCGCTTATTTAGGCTCAAATGTGGTTCCAGCTTCCTTGCCATGTAAACAGCCTAAGTGTCAGGTCAGAGATGATACGTCAAACGTGTAGAGCGAGGATATTGTGATATGACGGCTAAAAGCCGGAAAAGTGGATGAAGAAGAGGCGGAAATTGATAGGCAGCGTGGCGGTAAACACCTTTCCGCAGCAACGAATCAACACGCAACAGTACACGAGCTCGTAGATGGGACTACATATCGAATGTTAGAATAACAAAATGGAAGCAGGGCAGTTTCCATCAATAATTTTTTAGACACTTAATGATGACAAGTGTCGGTCGCAACATGCAGGGAAATGTACAGAAGCTTTTATATAAGGTTTAAAACACACACCGTGTGTATATATAACAAACCCTGAAACAAGGCCGCGCCATAGCTCAAGCGGTTAGTCGCTGGCTTCCCACCGCGGCGGCCCGGGTTCGATCCCGGGTCTGGTCAAGTGGGATTTGTGGTGGACAAAGTGGTGGACAAAGTGGCGTTGGGGCAGGTTTCCTCCGAGTACTTCGGTTTCCCCTGCCAATCTTCATTCCATCAATTGCTCCACAATCACCCTCACCTATCATCTGGGGCTGGTGCAATGGGCCAGAAGTCGCCGCAGTACAAAGGATTTAGTCCCACCCCACCAGCAATAAGAAAACTTTGAAATACGTTTTAGATGGACGCGTTGCGCGTGAGATGGTGAATCAGAGACATCTCTTGAATAACATAAATGGTGTGCAACAGGATGGTACAGTACGTAGTACAATAATATAGGCAGTGTTCAAAGCCGTGTCTTCTCTGAATTGGTCACTTAAATTGTTGCTGGTTCTTGCCAGCACAGTCATTCCTGGCTTCAGCCTCTTCTGGAACCGTGGACAAGATTTTAATTCTCCCCTAAGCATACACGTCTTCCGAAATGGGGCCTACTCTTCGGCGAAGGAGGGGTCGGTGTTTCTATGTAGACGCTACGTTTGTTTCAGCACGAGTATATCCCCGCTGTCATGGCATCCAGGTCGCTATGGACTCTCTGCACCCTTTGTTACTGCACTATTCTACGTAACATTTAGACAATATGTACAGAGCAGAGTCGGTGCAGACTCGTGCACCAGGTCATGTTGCAACTAATTTAGGTGTCTTCCGTGTTGTCCGCCCTGAAGCTATATAACAAGAAACAATGGGATAATTTATTCAGTCGCAGGTCGCAGTAGATGCTTAGTAGCTCGGGAGTTGTACGTGAGCACGGCAGTATGTTGTTGGACTTGAGGAGTCTCCAGTGTTAGCAGTCGCTATTTAGTAAGGCTATTTAGGAACGACTAGTGGCGAGAAACTGTATTGCTTTGTATAGTGTGTGAATTATGATAGTGCTTTAACAATTCGTATTTACGAATTATAAAATTGCAATAAATCCAGTTATCAATTCCAACACCGTGTGAAGTTGCTAACACGTGACAATATTGTGGCGTATATGACCAATGCTAAGCAGTGACTTCGTAAACATCGGCCGTTGCTAGGTAACGCCATCAATATACACGCATGAAACAATAGAAAAACTGTGATTTCTATGATATCCGTGACGGGATGTTATAAACGGGATATTTCGAGAGAGGTACACTTGGAATTTATAATAAAATTATGCAGGCCACATGTTGAAGTCATAAAAAATCATAAGAATAAACATGTTCGCGGTATACGAGAAAGTGAAGCCAGACACAGGAAATATAAGAGGCTCAAACTTAGCGGTGGTCAAGCTTACAACCGTTCAAATGACTAAGTTGCCATTGTAGCATAAGATCTGTAAGTTAGGCATGATCTGCTCTGTAAAGCCTGTACTGAGAGAGGACTTGTGCAAAAGGAAGAGTTTTCAGTAACATGCTATATGTGCTATATATACTTGACGAAAGGGCAAGTGTATTCATAAGAGACAAACCCATCTTCTCAAAGAGGATCTTACAGAAGGACTATTACTGCAAGAGTTCAGTTCGAAAAATATCTCTGGTCGTGGATCTCAAGGGACCTGGCGACAAGACGAACTGATTGGCGGTAAACCGCAAGTCGTAAAGTAACTCTGACTCTGGGCGGTACACTTGCTCCATTTATTCAATCACTGCCTTCGGCTGTCCCACTTTCCAAGTCCTTGGAAGGAAGCAAAAGTCATAACCTTACCGAAACCCGGTAAAAGTAAAAAAAAAAAAAAAATGTAAAGCCATCCCTGTACCAGGCCGTGAAGGCCCATAGAGTTGTGAGACGTTGAGGGCCCCACATTATCTAGACAATCGGCTCAAAGATGGCGGTAAGGTTGTCAGCCTTACGCGCCGGCTGCGCTTTACTCCGCAGGAAAACTATTTAATTAATTCCTGTTACTCATTTCTGTTAGAGGCTGAGTCGACCCCAGGCCCATAGTGCGGCTGGAAGGATTAGGTCAATTGAAAAAAAAAATCCAATGACCTCATCGGGACTTGAATCCGCGATCTTCCGGCTTGTAGCATACAGGTAGGCCCTCGACCAACTACGGCAAGGACCCAAAATTCCATCAAAATTTCCGTCAGATTAGCCTCCTGTCCACAATAGGTAAACTATTCGAGAAAGCCATTCTGAAAATATTCCAAAAGCACATTGAAGAAAGAGGTCTGCTTAACGCGGGTCAGTGAGCTTTAACTTCAACACAGAACGTCTACAGCTGCGGTGTACTTGGACATCAAAAAAGCCTTTGATACTACATGGCATTCGGGCTTGCTATATAAGTTGTCAAAATTGGAATTCTCGAATAGCTTAATCAGGCTTATTGGATCTTTCTTTCACAACGAAAATTCTGTGTTTCAGTGGAAGGCCAAATATCTACGCCAAGGGAAATGCAAGCAGGGGTGCCACAAGGTTCGATCCTGTCCCCTACTATTTATAATGTGTACATAAATGCTGCCCCCCAAACACATGGGAGTTCATCCAGCCCACTTTGCAGATAATACTTGTCGGTACGAGACAGAACACAAGGAGGGTTTTGTTGTTAGAAAACTCCAGCGCGGTCTCAGCTCAATGGAGACCTGGTGTGAGCGCTGGAATATCAAAATTAATGAAGATAAGACTCAGGAGATCTACTTCTCTCACAGTCGTCGTCCGCCTGTGTCTCATCTTACATTGAATGGAAGATATATTCCATTTGTAAAGAGTGCAAAATATCTCGGAGTAATCTTTGATAGGAGGGTTACATGGAGATTGCGCTTAGAAACGAGCAAAGCCAAGGCCTTCAGAACATTCATTACAGTATATTCCTTACACAAAAGTGAGCGATTAAGCGCTAACATTAAGCTGACCCTCCATAAATCTCTTATTAGATCCGCAATGACTTATGCTAGTCCCGCCTGGGAGTTTGCGGCAGACACTCATCTAGTGAAATTGCAGCGCCAACAAAACAAGGTTCTCCGCACCACTGGCAATTTTCCAAGGCGCACACCGGTCCGCGATTTACATATGGCTTTAAAAATTCGTACGTATAGGAGTATATAACAAAATTATGCAGGCAACAAGCAGAAGTCATACAAAATCATGATAATGAAAATGTTCACAATATTGGCCAAGGCGAAGCCCGATATAGGAAGTATAAAAGGTTTAAACTTGGCGGCGGTCAAGCATACGACCGTTCAAGTGACTAGACTGCCATTGTAGCAGAAGCTACTGTAAATAGGGCATAATCTGCTGTACTGAGCCTGGACTGACAGAGGCCCTGTATATATCTTATATACATTTATTAATATGTTTAACACGTAAAATGTAAATAGCCCTTACATTATGAAAAATGAGTTACTAATGCAGACAATGACTCTGATAAAAGACAGATCCGTCCTCTCGTCAGAGAGGGTGCCCAACGTAACTGTCAAATAGTAATAAATGTCTGATCATAAGCCCCAGATTGGGCTCGACTAACCGTCAGTCGCAATGTGACTTTTGACTTTGACTGTGATTAGTTGGTAGTGAGTTCTAGACGGAGGGCTGTAAAGAGATGACCTGTGCGCGTGAAGCTGAAGTATCTCCACTGTTAGAAGCCGTTGCCAAGGTATTACTGGTGAAGACACAAAGGCTAGAAAAATGATTAGCGAATGCTACAGTGAATTTGTGAATTTTGTACGTTAGAAGTGGCGCTGTATTTACTTGTAATTCCGAGTCATGTGTATAAGTGTTCGATAAATATAGTCTCTAATCCAAACCCCGTCTGTAATCACACCAGTGTGGTATGCATGCGGTAGGCTGTTAGATCTTACTTCCGCTTCAGTAATGGGTATATAACAGTTACGCAGTGTTGCATCCTGTCCCTGTGGGAACTACACACAACATCACCTTGTAATCGACAAAATAATTGACCTATATAAGACAGAGTCAGTTCCACATGACGTGTCGGTCACAAAGCCGTCATTGGATGGAAAATTACTTATAAAATTTCTACCTGTTTATTATCATGATGCGGAAACATGTTATGTTATGTATACAGATTGATTTGGTGTGTGATTTTTGTATAATGATTTTATTTGCATGACAGAGGTTTGTGTGGCTTTCCTCGGCCCTTAAAGCTTATGCCAAGATTAGTTTCCTTCAAAATAGGCCACAACCGTTTCCAGCTGACAAAGAACCGAACCGTACAATCAAATGTTATCTATTCGTTTCGCTATAAAATTTCCGTCTGTTTACCTTCCGCGACTGATAGATACCGTACATTTGAAAGAAATGCGACATGACGAATTCTGGTGAACCAGGAACTAAGCAGAAGTAGGCTGTTTTGGCCGATTTAGAGATAGCTATACTGGGCCGATTGAAGGGAATCAGAAGATAACACGTCAGCCAGAATGCTTCGGATTCATATGGGGTAGGTCTAGGTTGACAGCCAGACCCAACATTGTTGTAGCGCAGAACTAGCCCGCTTGGTAGAAAGCGCGAGGGCAGCTTATATGGAAATGCGATGGACCGACATTCGGGAAATGTACAAATAAGATTTCGTGGTGCAACGGATCATTTCTGATCCGTTTAGCGCGTCCAACTCTCATGGGAATGAACACTCAACAGTCACAAGTCGAGGGGAAAGCAACGCCGGGCGTTCGTGTAATATATTCTGTGAGTAATCTGCCCCAGCTTAAATGTACAATCAGAGTTGCTTAAAACGTTTCCTTCCTAAAGAGGTTTGGTTTCATAACATCCGTATTCAGTCTACGGAATTTTCTTTAGTTGCTTATTTAATGACGCTATCAGTATCGACGGGGCAAGCGGTAGCGTAGTTGATTCAGGTACTATAAGCCGGAAGGTCGTGGGTTCGTTCCCCGATAAAGTCATTGCATTTTTTTAATTGATCTAATCCTTCCAGGCGCACTATGACCCTGGGGTCGACTCAGCCTCTAATAGAAATGAGTACCAGGAATCTTCCTGGGGACAAAAGGTGGTCGTTGCGTAAGGCTGATAAATTCACTACCATCTGTGAGCCGATTGTCTAGAAAAGGTGGGAACCTCGACGTCTCACAACCCTATGGGCCGGGTCCCCACGGCCTGTTACACGGATAGCTTTACGTTTCATTTTACCAGTATCGAGAATATATATGGTCGAATAAAAGGATGCTTAAAGAGTGTGGAGGAGTTGGTGGAATGAGAATTGGCAGGGGAAACAAAAGTATAAGGGGATAGGCCGCGCCATAGCTCAAGCGGTTAGTCGCTGGCTTCCCACCGCGGTGTCCCGATTTCGATCCGGGGTCTGGTCAAGTTGGATTTGTGGTGGACAAAGTGGCGCTGGGGCGGGTTTTCTCCGAGTACTTCGGTTTCCTCTGCCAATCTTCATTCCACCAAATTTCCATCATCATAATCACTCGGGGTACGCTACAATAGGCCAATCAGTGGCCGCCGTGCAGAGTAGACCCAGTTGGACTCCAACCCCCATTAATTAAAAAAAAAGTATAAGGAAATAACCCGCTGAGAGTCACTTTGTCCACCATAAATCCCACCCGATCTAACCTGGAGCTGAACCCGCTCCGCCGTGGTGGAAAGCCAACGAATAACCGCCGGTCTTTCTCAAAAATATGTACTCAGCAAAGAACCAAGTAAATTATCATTGAAGACGGAAGGTGTTAGGAATACATACACTGCGCTTATATTTATCTGTCGGACACAACTCCATGGAAGAGGGCCCTTCTTGATAAGTTGATACTCATCATCTAAATAAATTCCTGCCCTTCAACAAGTCATTACTATATCCATAAGGACGCAATAATGGGCAGTGACATGAATCATTTGAATTCAATCAGCGCCTTCACGCAAGCTCAGGTGGTTAGTCACTGGCTTCCCACCGCGGCGGTCCTGGTTCGAGCCCGGGTCAGGTCATGTGGGATTTGTGGTGGGCAAAGTGACACTGGGGCAGGTTTTCTCCGAGTACTTCGGTTCCCCTGTAAATCTTCATGCAACCAATTGCTCCGTAGTCACCATCATCTATCATCTGGGGATGGTACAATAGGCCGGTAGTGGCCGCAGTGCCAAGTGAACCCTTATGCGCGCTGTACGTTCTACCTATCTCATCTTCCTTGCTACTGTCGCCATATTTGATAAAAAGTTTAATTTATGACACTCCTCGGACCGATATAATTTGGCATATAGAGGTATAGATTTGAATATCTTACAAACATATTTAAAATAAGCCTATAATCTACATCATAATTTCCTAAACTCATGGTCCAAGGACCACCAGTTGTCCGTGAAAAAGTATCAAGCGTTCAAGGGGCCCGCCTCCATTTTCAAGGTCAAAGTCCTTTATATAAGAATAAATAACTGTATGATTTTCATGGCAAAAAAGTTGTGAGGTTGTAAGTGTTAATTAAATTTCAATTTCATTTTATTCAAAACACTTAAAATATTTCGTTTAATATTTGAGTGTTCCGCTAAAGGAAATCTATGCAGTAAATGGTTCATAATCGAAGTAATTTCGGGAATCTGATTTTTACGCTAAGAAATAGCAGCTTAGAAAACTGTCTCTGTTGAATTACATGGACCCTATCGTAATACGGCAATATGGAGTTTATAGCTGCGTAAAGCAACGTGACTACTGAACTGAAACTTGCACGTTGTATACAACCCACTGAGGAATAATTATCGCACTAAAATGATTTAAACTGAATTAAACTACATAAAAATAATCATGGTCTCCTCTAGGTGTTTGGTTCAACTGTAAATTTGCTAAATTATACTCTCCATTTTAGAATGTATTTACGTTTACCTGTTCCTCTGTTTACACAGATTAAAATATTGTAGCATGTAGGTCCATTGCCAAAAAACGACTCTTTAAAAAATTGTCGTAATTAGTTAATGGCCATAAAGAGTAACATATGTTGTTCTCCATGCGATCCGAGAGACAAAGACGTGACGCCATAATAGAAGAAATTTTCGGAGATGTTTTCACCTTTTCTATGCCGTCCTTGCCGAGGTGTTATAAGCAGGACAAGTCTAGAGTTTACTTAGTTGTGAGAGAGTCGCCAACCAGTATGGACGTCAACGCGGAAACTGAGGAAGCTACGGCGTTGAAAGCAATTACCAGGCGACCACCGCTGAAGACACAGCAGACTGAAAGGACATATTGCACTCTGTAGAAAACTACAGAGTGTGTGAATTAGCGATGGCGCTATAGTTACTTGTAGTTGCGTTCTGTAAAAGTTCAGTAAATCCAATTACCAATCAAAACTCTGTCTATAGTCATTCATGCATATGACAGTAACGTTCTATACTCCATCTGCTATGGGAACGAGGGAGCGTCATCATCAATTAGTGACGTAGTCGGTTACGACATTATTAGAGAATAACAGATTATCACACTCATTCGTGCAGTAGACGGCCTATGGATGTACTTGTTCATTTCAAGGGTGCAAAAATAAGCCTAGTTTAGAATGAGCTGTATATACACGTAACTTTTAAAAACACAAATTCTTGCGATTTTACATACCTCACTAGATTCTATGTTCATTCATTAAAGATATAAATCCATTATATTAGATAGAAACCAATATCAGCATAGAACGGCTCTTGACCCCACCCACTGGATACCAGAGGTCCTTTCCCCGGAGAGTAAAGCGGCCGGGGCTTAGAGCTGACTACACAGCTCATCTACTGACGAGGTCAACAATTACACTCTACGTCTTCTTGCTTTTACAATTATTTAACCTGATTGGCTACTGCTCTTAATGTCGCTATATTACACTACAAACAAACAAACAAACAAATTCCGTGATTTCAGGCCGCAAGCGAACTATACCGACCGAGCGACCGCCGCTTGTCGGCGAAGTTTACTGCCAACATTTGCGGATAGAGAGTGTCGCGTAGTCAGCGCAACGAATCTCCAAGGCCGTTAATTTCGGTTTTCTAGACCGGAGCCGCTATTTCCTTGAAATAGCTCCTCAATTATCCTCACGAGGCTGGGCGGACCCCGGTCCAGACCCACTACTTCTTAGAAAAAAATCTGGTAGCGCCGGGAATCGAACTCGGATCTCTGGATCTGTAGCCGGGAACGCTGACCACGAGACCACAGACAGTGAGAAAATTGCATATTTCCTTGCGTGTCGTTAAACATTCACCAACAGAGAAATCTCCGTTTCTATTAGCCTACTTTCCTTATTTTTTAAATGTCATGGCACATGATCCCTGTCTGAACGATGTACTACACAAATCATCCCCATCAGTGATACCAACATTGCAGCCTCCCAAATTGTATTGCTTTATTGACTTCATTATGCTTACATAATAAAGTTGTCTATCTGTCATAACATGCACTAAAATCAGAGTGAAAGGAAAGTAGACCATTAGTTCCTGCCAGAACTCCTTGTATGATAAGTGATCGCTTTTTCTCCTTTCCCTCTTATACTGTATTGTATTTCAGATTCAGACCTATATTTCAGAGATGCACGGATCCATTCTCAGACGGGACACTGGCTAATGTGACCGACGTTTTCCAAGGTCTTCCTCAGTCCCTCTAGGGAGATTCGGGAGCAATATCTCGACTGAGCTGCTACCATTTCCAATTCGTCAGTCAGGTGTACGTTCTCTCTACCGACAATGTCGTAACTTCCAATGTAGATACGTAAAGTAAGAAAAGTTGTTCTTGTGTTTAATTAATTAAGCACTACACTATGAAGACATGTGGAGGAATGGAGGTATAGCTCTATGTATTCTTGACCTCTGCCCTCGAAATAAGTGTGTAGTCGGCTTATCGTTCTCGCCGTTTTAGCTGGGTGAGCCCCAGAGCTGGTCTTGACGCCGTGAAGGAAAGAAACTTCTTGCCCCCAACAAATGCTTGTAATCATCCACCAGCTCACACGGTGCGATAACCATAAGACTGTAATATGAATCTTCACCTTTTGTAAAACCCTAAAATTTCAGATAAGGATTTCACAATTTTGACTCCATAAAATTTGCACTGCGCCAATAAGAAAGGATATTATGTCCCCAAATAAATTTCAGTGTAAACCACATCACCAATTCAAACGACATCCATCAAGCGTTTTCGGTGATACAACAAGCAAACGGAATCAATCCTCATTATGCATTAATTTATAAATTTCGTGAACTAGATGCAGGCCTTCATGAACTTTTACACTTTTATTTCTCTGGCGAGGCTCTTCTCCCTTGTTCAGTCATGTTTGTGTGTGTACATGAAACATAAACGCCTACATGCCTCGCTACCCAAATAACACATCAGTAAGCTGTGTTATCTGCATTAAGGAATTCATGAGAATGAAAGTCAGAGAGAATAAGATTAAAAAGAACAAATATATCTGCAGTTTCTACGTATAAAATAAAACTTTTATAAAAATAACATGCCAATTCTGGTAGCCTCATGGTTTAATCCTTTGTAACACAGAGATTACTCTATTTATTGCATGTATTGATATTAACATCTTTTTATTTATGTCTCCTACGGTTCGCACAGTAAACAGCTGCTGTTTTCGTGAACATCATTAACTGGTTGATAATTTTAATGGAGATTCAGCACTGTCTCTAGTGTGGGAAATGAATTCTGAAATATTATTTATGTAAATCTCAGGCTTAAAATATTTAAGGTGCGCAATATTCTTCAAATTCTGGCCGGATGTGGGCGGCTGTATTCAAAAGGAACTATATTGACAGCAGGGCCAGAGAACTTTCAGAGCTCTTCCAACGCGACACAGGACATGACGTACCCCTGGAGACGGATAGCAGTAGATCCCAATGAAGTCTGATTGGGGGTTGGCCTAATTCCTTCTCGCCTTAACAAGATTTCGTGCACAAACGAGATAGGGCGGCCAGAGACAAGCCGTTCCCGGGAGACCCACAACACTCCCTTCCGACCGCTCCCAGAAACCCGGTTACGGGTGTCATTATTGACAGTTCTCTCAGCGGTGGGATTATGTCCGACAAGAACTGACTTCATACTCCGAACCATAAGTTCCCAACCAGCGATCGACTGAAATGTTAAGTTTTTCCTGTGCTTAACTAATTAAACACTAACCCATGAAGACGTATGAGAAAGTGTATGTATAGATCCACGTTTTCTTCACCTCAGCTGTAGTTGGAGGTCAGTGTTCAGCTTCACGCCCTGACCGTTTACACCCGAAGAAAATGCCGCGGGTACCCATTGGATAGGAGGCTGGGTGAACCCAAGAGCCTTTCTGGATGACGTGGAGAAGAGAAAATTCTTGACCCTACTGGGACTCGAACTCCGAACCCTCAGCCGTCCAGCTCGTAGCTAGTCGCTATACCGATTGCGCTATCCCGGCACGGACTCTTAAAAATTTTGAATTTTCACTCAGTTCACTCAAAATCTATCTATCTATCTATCTATCTATCTATCTATCTATCTATCTATCTATCTATCTATCTATCTATCTATCTATCTATCTATCTATCTATCTATCTATCTATCTATCTATCTATCTATCTATCTATCTATCTATCTATCTATCTATCTATCTATCTATCTATCTATCTATCTATCTATCTATCTATCTATCTATCTATCTATCTATCTATCTATCTATCTATCTATCTATCTATCTATCTATCTATCTATCTATCTATCTATCTATCTATCTATCTATCTATCTATCTATCTATCTATCTATCTATCTATCTATCTATCTATCTATCTATCTATCTATCTATCTATCTATCTATCTATCTATCTATCTATCTATCTATCTATCTATCTATCTATCTATCTATCTATCTATCTATCTATCTATCTATCTATCTATCTATCTATCTATCTATCTATCTATCTATCTATCTATCTATCTATCTATCTATCTATCTATCTATCTATCTATCTATCTATCTATCTATCTATCTATCTATCTATCTATCTATCTATCTATCTATCTATCTATCTATCTATCTATCTATCTATCTATCTATCTATCTATCTATTCAGAAAATACCAACATTATTTATTACGTGTTTTAAAACTTTGTTATTTATATGCGGTTTATGTTGCCCTCAGTATCACAGCCGGTACAGCGTCGAATGACAGAATGATTGATAAATGTTTGCATGAAAAATATTTGGAATGAAACAGTCCTGGCCTTAATCGAAATAGGATCCAAGCATCAGCATTCAGTGCCTGAGGAAAACCTGGAAATATGAGTCAGAATGACCGGTCTTTAGGCCGAGATTGGAAGAGACGATATCTTGCATAGAGGACCACAGTCACACCATCCCGCTCTATACAAAAACTTGAAGGGGGAGGAGGAAGAAGAAGAAGAAGGAGACGGAAAAATAACTATGGGGCAGGGTGTACAGATTTCTTACCCTGAAGATTAATATTTGACGTTCCCTGCATGAAGGTTCCTCTTCAGTAATGAAGAGAGTTGAACATGAACCCCTTTCGTAACTTTTCTAACGGCATTTCATTTAAGGAACTTAAATAACAGGGTAAGCCAACTTGCAAGATGACTATTTAATTGCGTGCCACAGTCCTGACCGTGGGCCCACCAATACCCATACCCCCCTCCCCTAAGAAAGCCGCTAATTCATCACACAACCCCTCATATCTCACTTCAGGCCTGGACCCCACTCATGATTTGTAGAGGCTGGCTGCATAAGCCAGTCTCAGGGTTAACTATAACTTTGTGAATGCGGCGAAAGGCAGAGCTACGTATTATGGAAATTGCATGCCCTTAACATCAAGTTGTGTAGTTGTGCTTGACAGCCGATCACAGTGGCCGCGCGGTCTAAGGCATAAACCGTCTTCGATCCCTAGAACACTGGGATCTTGGGTTCGAAACCCACTCGAGGCATGGATGTGTGTTTGCGTTTATTCTGTGTTTATGTTTTTCTGTCTGTAGGTAGCGGCCTTGCGATGGGCTGATACCCCGTCCAAGGAGTCCTACAGACTATATATAGATTAAGAAACTGACAAAGCTGCCAAGGTCCACAAGGGACAGACAGATAGTTAGATAGACAGATAGATAGATAGACAGATAGAAAGTAACAACATACGCAAGGCACTGAATAAACTTTATCTACAATTTGATGAATATCTTCGTCCAATGGTTAGGTTTATTGCTTGAAAAATAACATATACAACAATTAACTGCAAATATAAAAAGGTAAAACTGTCTCTGTATTTAACTAATTAAGCATGAAGCCGTATAGGAGAGTGAATGTATAGATCCACATTTTCTTCACCTCGGCACTAGTTGGAGGTGAGTGGTCAGCTTCATTCCCCGGCAGCTTTACCCTTGGAGAAAAATTCCCAGGCACCTGTTAGATTTGAGGCTGGGTGGGTCCCAGAGCCAGTCTGGACGAGGTGGAAAAGATAATATTCTAAACTATACCGTGACTCGAACCCCGAATCCTCGTTCGTCCAGAATCAATATTCATTTTAATTCCATTAAATATGTTTCCATCCTGGTGATGATCACCAGGTGATATACATGGCGTAGGAATGAAAGCACGTTTTAATGCGTTGTTTCGTCATTAAAAGATCCACTGTTGAATACCGCGTCCTTTTTTCAAAATGGTGTCTTTTGATATATCTTATACTATTATTATACAGTGTACTGCTAATAGTTATTATTATTACAGATATTAAATCCTGGGCTTTTACCAGATTAGAATGTAGAGATAATAATTTGACGTGTATAACAATTGCTAGGCAACGACTCGGTGAACACATTCCCGCAATACAAGCGCATGCGACAATAGAAGGACATGTATTGTTAGGTAACGGTGCTCTAAATACGTCTCCCTAACAACAGAAGACGGCGTTTCCCGTGGGGTCCGTGTCTGGGGGTTATAAATGGACAAAGGAAGTCGCTTGGGGAGTACAGAAGAGTAGTCGAGAGCAGTCGAGTCGAGTGAAGAGACGAGTTTCGAGACGCCGTACTGCCGGGATATGAGCTCGGGAGCAGAGGAATCGATTTGAGTCGAGTCTTCGGAATTGGCAGCTGCAGAATAATGGCAAGAAATTAATTAGACTGTGCCAGGATGACTTCATGTGTGATTTGAAGTGACAGTGAGATTCTTATAAATCCGTTGCCAGGATACGGCTAGTGAAGACTGAGAATCCTAGTACGCGTGCAACGGTGAATTGGAAAGTGTGTATAATAGCGATGGTTCTGTATTACCTGTAGTCTCGAGATATAGGACTGTATAAGGTGTCAATAAATCCATTCATCCAATCCAGAATCTGTCTTATAAGTCACGTGCAATCCCTACATCTGACAGTAATAATATTAGAAACAGGTAATGGTGGGACTCAAGTAGATTCGCTCTTTAAGTTAGACGTAAGTGCTTCGCTCTTCGATGTTGACTGTAAAAGCTTAAAGACAAAATGTCAGTAACCGGTGACAAAAATAGGATAATATTCAAAGCAGTTGCTCGCGTAATTACATATTTTGCTGTTGATGGATATTACAAGTCGTTTCGTTTTTCAATGTCTCGTCACTATAATTTCGAGGTGAGCTGTACGTGTGTGAGGGTATGCAGGTTGCGCAGTTGTTTGTTAATACGCTCCGTCTTTCTGCAGTGCATCCAAAGGTTGTTGTTGGCTGGAGCTTTAGAAGAGTGGATACTCTACTGCATCCTACCACATCCCTTATAACGTGGTTCTCACCCTTCATTTGGCTCAAGAATCACGGTTCCAACACAACAGAGGAGGGAGGAAATAAATTATCCTTCCTGGAGTGTGATTTTCACTTAAATGCATTTTAGTATTACATTTTTCTTTACTGGAAGCTCTTAAGAATTTGAGGATTGTAACATTTATTTATACTTTATTAATATTATTATCTATAAATGTTAATTCTCTATGATGAATAAAATTGTTGTGTTTCTGGACATTATCCATCTTCCTCTTTTTATTTAAAACACGCAAAATTTCGGAAACTGGATTCTGCCTCAGTGAAAAACTGCATGGACACAGGTGTTAGGCCTCATATATACGTGTGTGTGTAGCGTTTTAATGTTTTTAATGTTAATTTTAACTGGTGCAGATGGTGTATACTGTGCTTGGTTTCTTCACGTTTATCCCATCCTGTGTTGCTGCAGGTATCCGGACATAGTTAATAGTTCTAGGGATTGGGACCAATTAAGAAGATTTTTAACTGAAGAAAGAAACAGAATCCAGTCTCCGAAACGTTGTGTGTTTTAAATAAAAACAGGATGATAGATAGTGTCCAAAAACATAATAATTGTATTAATATAACATCGTTACAAATTCTTGAACCTGTAGGATGAGGCTCTCCTAGCAGTGGTCATGAATAGGGAAAGAGATGGAGGCTACGTCTCCGAAACGTCGATATACTTTCATCGGATTACACGGAGTTATAATCCAGAAGATACAGTCCTTCAAGTTTAGTTCTATTAGTAGAAACATGACCATGGCAAGCGTGTGATCAGAAAGTAGGGAAGTGTTCGTGTAGGACAATTTTGTGTGGCTGAACCAATTTTCATTTTCGAAATCTCATGTCTCGCCAGTGAGACGCATCCCCCTGGTTGAGAAACACAGGCTTGTATAGTCCTCCCTACAGGTGACGTGAGTGTAAATGTTGGTCAATGAGTTACTCAGTGTTCAGTACGGTGCAGTACAGAGAAGTAAACAGAAGATATGATTGCGGTGAGTGAGCAGTGGCGTTACTGTGACGTAAGCAGAAAGTACAAGCGGTTAGGGACCGCGGTACGGTAATTCCTACGTACACCAACAATCGTTAAGAGCATTTATCTTAAAATTGGTCACAACAGCTCCCGCCCAAGTCATCAGCACACCTGTGTGTTATCATTCTCTTACCAATGCGATACAAATTTTAACTATATCTGTTATGTGAACGAAGATGAGTAATTGTCAGTTAATTGAGTAGACCGATAATGTACTTCAAAGTGTTACCATGGTTACCACTGGCTACCACATTTACTGTACTTCGGTAGTTGTACTAATGAATTTCCCACCTCACGAATTCGCATGTGTGCACGACTATCAGAGTCGTGAGACAGTAAAACATGGAGTGAGTCCCGCGGCACTCGGAGCCAAGAATGACTGTGCTGACGAAGCCCGCAGCAATTTATCCGAAGGACCGATCGAATTCGTGAATCCGTGAGTACGTCACGTTCCTATTAACCGATTCCCTCCCCCCCTTTAGAGGGGTCGAAAAACAATCATTTTGTTATTTATTACTTTTACTAGCTGTGCCTGGCCACGCTTTGCTGTGGCTCAGTCTGGTTAAATGGGGAAAAAAAAAGAAAAGAGAAAGGTCACATATCTAATATTTTTAATTTCATAAGAGAAAACGAACATTTACATTTTTATTTATATAGAAGATAGATAGACAAGTAGATGAAAACGACATAGCCGAATTCCAAGACAATATGACACGAAAAATTAAATCAAAATGAAAACAAATCGAAACTGTTTATATTCGGCGTTGGCTATCCCAAGACTAACTCCTTTGGCGCTTACCTCCAGGCTCTCTTCTGTATCCCTTGGCATCTGCCCCGAGACTGACTGCTTCTTGTCCAAGGTGGGCTATTTATACCTCGGCGGATGCTGTGATTTCACTCGGAATCTCTTGTGATACTTGTGACCTCGTGATACTCGAGACACTCGTGATACTGAACAGTCGCCGGAGCTAAACTCTCTTATACATATAGCCAGCGCTCGGACGGGATAGGGAATACCTTATCGAAGAGTTAGTTTCATCCGTTGCTTAGGAAAAACGGCAAACTGTTATTGCGTTTCCATGGAAGTATACGCTAACTGTTCTAGCGTTACAATTGAAACGACTGCTGGATTCGGAACACGTGGCAGGTTTTTACATGTTTTTACCTGTCACGGGTGTGACATCTACATAATAGGCACACAGAAACACGCGGGTGTTCGAATGCAACGTTGTGTCAAAATTTCGAAGCGATCGGTGAAGAAGTTTCGGAGATCTTAGGTAAAACTCAAACGAACATTTACACTTTTATTTATATAGATTATATTGTCACATGCATGAGCGACTCTCGACCTGGTTTTGGGCTGGAGATTTGATTTGTTGACCATGTATAGGTCGTAACTGGCCGCGCCATAGCTCAAGCGGTTAGTCGCTGGTTTTCCACGGCGGCGGCCCGGGTTCGATCCGGGGTCTGATTTGTGGTGGACAAAGTGGTGTTGGGGCGGGTTTTCTCCGAGTACTTCGGTTTCCCCTGCCAATCTTCATGTCACCAAATTCTCCATCATCATAATCTCCCGGGGCAGGTACAATAGGCCAATCAGTGGCCGCCGTGCCGAGTGGACCCAGATGGACTCAACCCCGCACTAAGCGAATTTAAAAAAAAAAAAATAATAGGTCGTAACTACAAATAACTATAATATTATCGCTAATTTCCACACTTTACAAACCACTACACGACGCCCTTAATCTTTCCAGTCTGCTGTCTTTACCAGTCGTTCCCCAGTAACGGCCTTTAACAATTTGGATTCTTCAACTGCGCCAACCAAGTTTTCTCTCCACAGATTCCCTTACAACTGACTCTGTTAAGCTGTTTAACTTCTAAACTTGTCTCGGTTATAACATCTCGTTACGGAACGCGTAGAAAACACCGTTCATATTTGTATTCCTTCTTTTCCGTGGGAACGTGTTTGTTTGCGAAGGCATTACCCAGTAACGGCTGCGTATGTTTGCTTGTTAAGAATTTGTTACCTAGCAGCAAATGTTTCATTGTTTATTTTGTGGTCGTTGCCCAGTGACGGTTCTACATGCTACAATATTTGTAGTTATATAGGAAAGAAATAACCAAAAAATTGGCGGGTCTTGGCGCTAATTTTGAGCGTGTTATGATGAGGTTTATTTCTTCAGTAAGAGATCAAACTAAACCATGAAAAATGTGAATTTTCGATGACCTTCTGTGGCCCGATGCTCATACATACCGTTAAAATAACTAGTTAAAAGTTCGGCCACACAGAGCGCTACGCTATGTTCGCTACGTACGCTACGTACGCTGTGTACACTCTGCGACGCAGCTAACATAGGGAACATAGAGTACGTAACGTACGGAAGTCTGTGTGGCCAGTCACATTGGCAATAAAGGGAGATATTTTTCTGTTCGTATAGCGAACATAGCGTACGTAGCGCTCTGTGTGGCCGAACCTTTAAACATGCGGATGTCCAGTCACACGAATAGACAAGGTCATCCTTATATGTATTCTTATATTCGCGCCGCCAAAGAAAGAATAATAAGCAATTTCATTTCTTCGGTGTGGTTAGGGGAAGATTTAATTCCTGCAGTGTCAAGCCGACATTTTTAGTTTTCTCATCTCCCCTTTTATGGGAAAATGATACATATACACGTACATACCCAGATAACTTCAAACATGAGGCTACAGTTCCATGCAAATGTGTATTGACTGTGCTGATCAGATAAATTTTTAAAATTCTGTCAAGTAATGTATTTCGTAAACGTGAACATTTTCTACGCTTGGAATTTGTCTGGTTAAGAGAGTCGCAAGCCGGTTACGGTAGCCGAGGGGTCTAAGGCATGTACTGTCTTCGCTCGCTTGGAAACCGGGATCGTGGATTCGGATCCCACTCAGGGAATTGATGTTTAGTTTGTGTACGTCGGTTTTTCTGTGTTTCTGTACAGGTAGAGGCCTTACGACGAGCTGATCACCCGCCCAAGGAGTCCTACCGAATGTGTAAGATCTAGAAAAACCGACGTGAACGAAGAAGTTCATGGAGGTAGGCCTAGGCCCATTGGGGCTGTAGTACCAAGGGGGGGGAAAAAAAGAGATTCGCAAAGAAGAAGCTCCTACACTAGCTTACAAACAGGCCTAATTACAGAGGTCTGCCTGTTTACAGATCGGTTCACCGTGTTTGAGTACAAACTATAAGCAATATGGAAATACTAGACAGACGTCCAAGCATAAACGGCAACTTTAAAAACCACAATATATTTTTGTGAGTCCTGTAATTTTCCTGTTATGGGGTTGGCCGTTTCTGGGACCTAATATTACCGCACTCTTAACAGTGCTTAAGGATGTGGTGTGAGGTGAACCCTGTGCTATACTGGCAGTCAGGATGTAAGAGACAGTGTCCAACCCAACCGCACTGCAAGTCTGTTCCGCAAATCCCTGTCATTTGCATGTGATCATTGTGATCAGGTATCACGTTCAATACCGATAACGTAAAAATGCGTTTCTTCATTAGTAGCGTAATTTCCTCACTTTGAAGGAACAAAAGGAGATAACCTTTCTGTCTGTGTGTGTGTGTGTTGATCGGTCGGTCGGGTAAATTGCTGCTGGTTCTCGCCAGTACAGTCATTCTTCGTTATGAGTCCGGCGGGACCCGAGGCGGACTGTGGAGAACACATCACCTACAATAAATGAACGCGTCGTTTTCTTTGCGGTCCGTGTCGTATAGAGAAACGTAGGCGATTAGTTATTTCAGAAGTTCCTGTTTAATTTACGCCCTTACGAATGAATGACGAAGATGTCATCTTCATGAAGAAGTGTCACTGTTTCATATAATTTATTCCATCTATTGGTGAACTTCAGATGTTACATGAGAAATTGATACTGAGCGGGCCCCTACTTTTTTGATAATGGTACAGGTGAGGAAATGGAAGTTATTCTGCTATTCTGGGGGGGGGATATGAGGTACTGATATGTTAGAGCTACATAATGGGATATGTGGCACTGTATAAATACCTGATTCACTTTTTTCTAATTATGTTAGAGAATTATACCATTCGAGGCGGAAATATTATAATACAAACACGTGGTTTGTAGACAGTATTTTAACATACAGTTGCAAAATAAACCCTAAGTTCGTAAAGCCAAAAATAACTGCGTCAAAATTTTATAAATTAATAATTCTGCGTAGTTAATACTTTAGCTGCAAGTAATCTGAGCGACTCGTTCAGTCCGTCCGCGGGCAACGTATCAGCAACGGTCTCCATTTGAATGAAGAAAAACGGATAAAATTATAGGATAACCCGGATCGAACCCCGCTTCTCCAGAATGCGAGTCCGCTTTATGGTATAGCAACCACAGCATGCTTCAAACGATGGCACTTCCTGATTGCCAATGTGAGACATGAAATCGTGCAAATGCAGCTGTACTGCTAGCTTTTGGGGGATTCTGCAATAATATTCAAAAAATTAACTAAACAATGACTGCAGCCGATTTTTATAACACAGGTTTGCTCTCTTTAAGCTCAGTAAGGGAGCTAACATTAAATGATATTCCTGCAACAGGCCGTGGGGGCACATAGGGTTGTGAGATGTCGAGGTTTCAACATTCTCTACACAATCGGCTCACAAGCGAGGGTGTGGTTGTCAGCCCTGCACGCCGGCTGCCCTTTACCCCCAGGTGATTGCTGATACTCACTTTTTCTAGCGGCTGAGCCGACCCCAGGGCCATAGTGCGGCTGCAAGGATTAGGTCAATTAAAACTCAATGATCTTACCGGGAATCGAACCCGCGATCTTCTGACTTGTAGTACAGTGCCTCAACAAACAACGCTATTGCGTACCCCCGAACTAATATAAATCAAACGAATTTTTTATTTATTTAAGCCTTTTTTACCAAGCACAAAACGTGGACGAAAGACATTAGGAAATTGTCAAGGGCTTTTCTCAAGAGGGAGTTTTCATATTACGATTACATACTAATTACAACGCATTCAGAAGCGATGAATTACTGGGAGCCAATCATTTTGAAATCAGTACGTTCCTGCGAAATAATGGTGAATTTCTACCTCATTGCACGGCGTCTTTTCAGTGACCAGTGTGAGAACTTCAAATCTAACGTGAAGTGTGTGAATGTGGGGAGGACATCCGGTGGCACAACGCTCATATACACTTTCATCAAAATCCGTCCAGCACCTATTGACTCAAAATCTAGGCATGTGGAAAGACAGAAAATGACCTCCCCACACGTGACCATTTTCTGTACAAAAAAAAATCATCAATATGAAGACAACCATTCATCGGAATGTGGGAATATGGTCACCCCCCCCCCAAAATTCACCGTAAATCCATACGAAATCTATATCAAACGGTGACAAGTGCCCAACATAATATTTGTATAATACGAATAATTCATTCATTGTCACAGACCTCATAGAACTGCCTGCCATTCTCAGTCAGGGCTCTCAAGACGAATCTGGAGAACCTGCAATACTGACGCTTGGTAAGAGGATGATGGGGGCCGCGCCATAGCTCAAGCGGTTACTCGCTGGCTTCCCACCGCGGCGGCCCGGGTTCCATCCCGGGTCTGGTCAAGTGGGATTTGTGGTGACAAAGTGGCGCTGGGGCAGGTTTCTTCCGAGTACTTCGGTTTCCCCTACCAATCTTCATTCCACCAATTGCTTCACAATCACCCTCACCTATCATCTGGGGCTGGTACAATAGGCCAGGAGTGGCCGCAGTACAAGGGACTTAGTCCCATCCCACTAGCAACAAAAAAAAAAAAGAGAATGATGGAGGTCAAATGTTGCAAGAGGCAAAACAGGAAGAATATGAATCACAACCACAAACGTCACCAACACAGAAGAACGAAGAATAGAATGAGGAGAAGGAGAAGAGAAACGAAGAAAGAGATAAAGAAGAGCTACAGTAACGAGTTGATCACACGAAGGCGCAGCTACAGAAATACAGCAAGCCTAGATCTTCCGTCTAAAGCAGATTACTCTCGATGCAAAAGTAAGGTAAAAAGGTAAAGCTATCCCTATAACAGGCCATGAAGTTCCATAGAGTTGTGAGACGTCGAGGCTCCCACATTTTATAGACAATTGGCTCACAGATGGCGGTGAGGCTGTCAGCCTTACGCACCGGCCGCCCTTTATCCCCAGGAATATTCCTGGTACTGATTTCTGTTAGAGGCTGAGTCGACCCTAGGGCCACAGTGGGGCTGAATTATTAGGTTAATTGAAAAATCCAATGACATTATCGGGAACTGAACCCAGGACCTTCCGGCTTTTAGCAAGGTGCCTAAATAAACTACGCTACCGCTAGCCCCCTCGATGAAAAAATAAGTGAAAGAAATATTGTAGACTTATATTGGCCCCCCCTCTCTCTGTAGACACTATATATAAGAACTCTTTTTCTTTAAGTGCGAGACGGAAACTCTGAATTTAAGCAATTTCAGGTTACCAAAGCAACGAACTAACGAGCGCTAACATGTTCTATGAACGTTAAGTTATATAGCAGACCATGAAAGGGCGAAAACTACTTTGTCTCAGTGTATCGTGTCTGTTTTAGTTAGTTAAGTTTCTTGGGGTGGGGTGAGAGTGAGTCCACTTGGTACGTCGGTCACTAACTGGCCTGTTGCACCAGCCCCGAATGATAGACGATGAGTGTGGAGCAGTCGGTGGAATGAAAATTGGCAGGGGAAACCGAAGTACTCAGAGAAAACCTATCCCAGTGTCACTTTGTCCACAACAAAATCCCACATTACTTGATCTAGGCTCGAAGCCGGGCCTCCACAGTGGGAAGACGGCGACTATCCGCCTGAGCTATGACACTGCCGGTATCATATCTCATCTGTGAAGATCGGTTACACTTTGATATGGATATGTGAAGTACAGAATGCTATGAAAAGGAGGAGGTTTACCGTACAATTGAATACCTGTGAGTGTTATACGTGGGAGATGGTGTTTATCGTGAGTTTCGACGTATAGTTCGATAATATGTAAGAACAGAAAGGAATTCTGGACAGAGCAGGGAAATTTACTAATGTAAAAGCTTATATAACGACCGATGGGGCTAGGCGCTGAATTGCCAACGGCACTTACATTACTCGTAATCAAAATTAACTGCGTTAAACAACTGAAATAATATACTCCCTGCTTTATTTAAAGTAGAATGCCATAAACAATAGAATAGATTTTACCTTAGTTAATGGGCCGCGCCATATTTCAAGCGGTTAGTCGCAGACTTCCCACCGCGGCGGCCCGGGTTCGATCCCGGGATATGTGGTGGACAAAGTGGCGCTAGGGCAGGTTTTCTCCGAGTACTTCGGTTTCCTCTGCCAATCTTCATTCCACCAATTTCTCCACAATCACCCTCACCTGTCATCTGGGGCTGGTACAATAGGCAGAAGTGGCCGCAGTACAAGGGACTTAATCCCACCCCATTAGCAATAAAAAAAACTTAGCTAATTCTGTCGGAAAATTGTTTTGTGTTGCCCTAAATGTTCAAGGCGAGGCTGGAACAGCACAGTACACCTCCATCCTGAATGAGAGGAATATTACAAACAAACAAACAAAAAACTCCGTGATTTTAGTCCGCAAGCGAATTATACCGACCGAGCGACCGTGGCTTGTCAGCGAAGTTTAGTTCCAACTTTTGCGGTTAGAGGGTGTCGCGTGGTCGGCGCGACGAATCCCCACGGCCGTTAATTTCGATTTTCTAGACCGGAGCCACTATTTCCTTGAAATAGCTCCTCAATTATCATCACGAGGCTGAGTGGACACCGTTCCAGACCCACTACTTCTCAGAAAAAATCTGTAGCGCCGGGAATCTAACCCGGACCTCTGGATCTGTAGCGAGGAACGCTGACCACTAGAAGACGGAGAACCTTTCGGAAATTAGATGATGAGTCTGTTAAGATGTAATGATTTCACATACTGGGCTATTCATGAAGTTGCGATACTTTCGTATTAAATTAAATCACAACGTAGTACAGCAAATATCCACTTTTCTGATAACAAGCAAGAAATAGGCTGCTAGTAAATACGGGTGAATCTGAGAGATCATCAGGTAAATTACGGTCAAAAAGTTGTAACTCATTCATTTTTCACATCCCCTATCTCCATATGCAGCATATGAACATATAACTTCAAGAAATGGTGCCATTTAATAAAAATATATATTTTCATAAGACACATTAAACTCAGACCATAATTGACTAAAAAAATATTTAAAAATCCGTGGCTTGAGTCCGCAAGCGAGCTATACCGACCGAGCGACCGCCGCTGTCGGCGAATTTAATGCCAACTTTTGCGGATACATGGCGTCGCGTGGTCAGCGCAACGAATCCCCACTGCTCTTAATTTCGGTTTTCTAGACCGGAGCCGCTATTTCCTTAAAATAGCTCAATTATTCCTTTCGAGGCTGAGTGAACCCTGTTCCAGACCCACTACTTCTTAGAAAATCTTGTAGCGCCGAGAATCGAACCCGGGACCTCTGGATCTGTAGCCAGGAACTCTGATCACTAGACCAAAGTGGCGGTCGATTAAAACATATTAATTACTTACTCATGGTGCTGAGCCCTTCTGGAGGAGCTGCCAATTCTGCAGCTACTCAAGAATTTCCCAACATTTTATGGAACCCAAAGGTTCATTACCGTGTTCATAAGAGCCCTCCACTGGTTCTTATCGTGAGCCAGATCAATCCGATCAATGCCATCCCATTCTATCTCTAAGATCCATTTCAATATTGTCCACCCACCTACGCCTTGGTCTTCCCAGTGGTCTCTTTCCTTCTGGCTTTCCCACCAATATCCTCTCGTCTCCCATATTCGTGCTACATACCCTGCCCACCTCATCCTCCTTTACTTGATCATTATAATTATACTTGGAGAAGAGTACAAGTTATGAAGCTCCTCATTGTGCAGTTTTCTCCAACCTCCTATCACTTCATCCCTCTTCGGTCCAAATATTCTCAACGCTTTGTTCTCAAACACCCTCAGTCTATGTTCCTCCCTTAATGTCAGAGACCAAATTTCACAACCATAGAGAACCACAGGCGAAATTATAGTTTTGTATATTCTAATTTTTGTTTTTGGACAGCAGACGAGAAGACAAAAGATTCTGGACTGAATGGTAGCAAGTATTACCCGAGTTCAATCGCCTCTTAATTTCCTCCTGAATCAGGTTTCGATCTGTTATCGTTATTATCAAATATCTGAACTGTGCCACATTTTCAAAATATCTGTTACCCACCTTTATGTTACCATTTTGCCTTGCATTTTGGTGACGAGACAGCAACATATACTTAGTTTTCTCAGTGTTTACTTCTAGACCAACCTCTTTACTTGCGTTAATTAAAGTTTGTGTGTTTTTCTTTATGGTATCTACGTTATCACCTAGTAGATTCACATCATCAGCATAGGCCAACAGCTGATGTGTCCCGTTTAATTTCAGTCCCACCTGGTTTCCCTGGACCTTCCTAATTGCATATTCTAAAGCAAAGTTAAAAAGGAGTGGCGATAAAGCATCTCCTTGTTTTAGACCATACATATAAAAACACTAAAAAAGAATATGTACGTGCTGTTTTGCCTCGAAACTCGATATAAAAGATTGTGACGAGATTAAAAAATGTTATGCTATCAGTGGGCAGCCACTAATTTTAATGTGTCTTAAAAAAGCGATAAAATTGTATATAAAATCAGATTCAGGGCAAATGAAACCACTTCAAGCCGTTTCTCTTTCATGTCAGGTGTGGCGTGTATCAAAAGTAGGAACGTTATTCTGACTGCTTATTCACATTATTAGTATGCGTGTATGAGTGCTTATAGACAGGGTCTGGATTGGTTATTGGATTTACTGAACACTTACAGAATGTAACTACAAGTAACTATAACGCTATAACCAATGCACACACTCTGCAGTTCACTACAGCACGTACTAAGCTTTCTCAGTCTGCTGTGTCTTCACCAGCCGTTGCCTGGTGACGGATGCCAACAATATCCTATGCTTCCGTGCTCATTACCTTACCGGCTGGACTCTGTGCCACAACTAAGTCATTCCTTCGACCAACTAACTCTCTGCAATGACAGAACCAAAGTCAAATTCAAAGTCACATTGCGACTGGCGGTGTCAATCAGTAAGTCTTGGTGTCCAGCCCCCTTAGGGGCTCATGACCAGATATTTATTACTGTTTGACAGTTACGCAATAGACTGCACCCTATACTTGTCCTGATGATGATATCTCGGCACGGACCGCGTAGTAAACAACGTCCCTCTGTTGCGTTCGCTTCTGTTGGGTTGCCCATGTGATCGCTATGCTTAATATTGGCCGTTGTTTCAGAGCCATTACTTAGCACCGGCTGTTTTATTTCGCGGTCGTTGCCTAACGGGGGGTTTATATATCACATTATTTATCTGCTATCTTCATCAAGCGGGACATCTACGAAACATCAACTGGACAGATATTCCCACTTTGAAAGGCATACTGCACGATGAACATGAATGTAATCATCTCTGTGGTAAATTTCATCATATAATGCATATTACTTCCTTAGAGAAAGATTGCGCTAAGAATAAACACACGAGACAACGTATCTATGAGCCATGGGCAAGGACAGTGGGGGCGGAGGGGGTGCTCTGCCGCCAAGGGGAAGGTAAGGAAACTCACGAAGTACCACTTGAAACTTCCCTCCCTCTTCACAACCCAAATACTTAGCGACGGATATTTTCAAAAGAAAACGCCGAAGCGTTGCGAAGATGCATAGCTTCGTAATTACTATCATAATCGTGTGTTCTGTTTCACCCCATGTGATTACGAAGGAATAAAATGCAAGCGCTGGACGGTGTGAAGCAAAGCAAGGCCTTACGGCGCCACACAGAGGACGCAGTACCTCGTAACAAAAGACCAAGGAATAATAATTTTGCAAACACAGAAAACTGCTGCACAGACCAACCTATAAAAACTATTTTTTTTTTTCCATTGGCGCTACAGCCCTCATTTGGGCCTAGGCCTACCTCCATGAAACTCTCCGTTTCACTTCGGTTTACTAGATCTTAGACATATGGTAGGACTCCTTGGGCGGGTGATCAGCTCGTCGCAAGGCCTCTACCTGTACACAAACACAGAAAAACGCACACAAACATCCATGCACTGAGTGGGATTCGAACCCACGATCCCGGCTTCCGAGCGAGCGAAGACAGTGCATGCCTTAGACCGCTCGGCTACCGTGACCGGCTATAAAAAAATATTACTTAGTATAATTAGAAGTACTGACCAGCCGGTAAATTGACCCAGATTTTGACAGCATATTTCTTGACAGAGTCAAAATCTGTTCGGAGAAGTGAAATTTATCTCTCTGCTGATATTCAGAGATAAAAAAGAAGACGCTGAAGGGTCGCGTAAACAAATATGATAGATATTAAACAGATATAGTGAGGTTGGTGCACCCTAAGTACAATATACAGGCCTACTTCTCGATATTAAGAACTTTACAATCATAAATACAAGTAATTACAGCATCGTCGCTAATCTCCATATTTTTCAAATCATTGCAGCAAATGCTAAGTCTGCTGTGTCTTCACCAACCGTTTCCTGGCAACGGCTTCTAACAGTGGAGATTCTTCAGCTTCCGCTCTCAAGTCATCTCTGAATGGTGGCGCTCTTCAAACTGTCCCTTCTACAGAATTGACTAGGCCAAAATCAAAGTCGCATTGCGGCCGACGGTCAGTTAGTCAGTAAGTCTTGGTGTCAAGCGCCATCTGGGGCTCATGACCAGATATTTATTACTGTTTTACAGTTACGGCCTTCTTTGTGGGACGCCTTCTCTGACGAGAGGACGGGTCTTTCTTTTGTATATACTGCTGGTCCTTGCCAGCGCAGTCTTTTTCGGTTCCGAGTCCCTTGCTACTCGTGACCATATTTTACTGTCTCAGATTTGAGACTTCCATTTTCGTTGCCTCCTACGACTCGCAGGGTCACGGTGGAGGTATTAGACATCGCCTCCACACGGGTAGTTGCCCCAGTTGTCTTATTTATAACCCTTCGCAAGGGCCGTGTAGAAAACACCGTTTCCAACAGTTCCTCTATTATTGCATGCGTATCTGTTGCAGCGGGAACATGATTACATAGCCGTTCCCTAGCAGCGGCCGTCTATCTTTGCTTATTTCAAATTTGTTGCCTAGCAGCAAATGTTTTCGTTGGCTGTTTCGAGGTCGCTAACCAACAACGGCTTTACACGCTACAATATTACACCGATATATTGAGGTTGATGCAACCTCAGTGCGAGACACAGGTTTACTTTACGATATTATGAACATTACGAATGACTTTTTTAGTAATATACCTAACAAAACTGTAAGTTATACACTTATGTATGTCTCATGCAAACTTGCGCAATGGTCTTTGTGTGTTATTGTTAAGCCTGATAAATAAGATCCTAATCTTTGTAGCCCTATTTAAGCTGGCGTTTAATTTGGGTCTCAATGGCGATATATGCCTAAAGTTGACAAAATCGCCCGATCCTCTCAATGAATCCAACTTTCCAGAGTCGCATATTATGTCCCTCTCGCATTTCGTACAGTATAGCCAAGTGTGCTGAAAACAGAATGACGGGCTCGTAAGGTAGGACAGAGTTCACCGATTTGTTGAGATGGAGTAAGGAAATGCCCCTTCAACGTTCTATCTATCTATGACTCTACAGCCCTTGTTGAACCTTGGTTGATTTTTCAGTTTCATAATCTACGAGTATACACAGTCGGTATGACTCCTTGGAAAGGGGATCAGCCAGTTGCAAGGCCGCTACCTATACAAAGGATAACACAAATACAGAATAAACGCAAACAGACATCCTTGCCTCGAATGGAATTCGAACCCACTATCTCAGTCTTCGGGTAGGTGAAGACGGCTCATGTCCTAGACCGCGCTACCACTGTGATCGGCTCCCCTTCAATATTCAAACTGCAGAATCGTATGGATTCATCTGTGCAATATAAAAAAGAAGGTAAAATTGTCCCTACGTTTAATTAATTAAGCACTGCACCGTGGAGACATGGGGGGGATGGAGGCATAGCGCCATCTTTCTTGACGTCTGCACTAGATGGAAGTCAGTGTTCAAGACGGCTATGGACTTATTATACAGAACCATTCATGGCTCAGATAATACGGATCAGGAGGAAGAGATACCGGATAGATTGGTCTACACGAAAAACTGCAGACTTACGAGAGATTTTCGGTTCGAATCTCAGCCCTGTCGCCGGATATACTGAGATTTTTCGTGATATTCCTCAGTCTCTCAAGGAAAAATCTAGGATAGTACCTTTACGAGGCTTCCTTCCAAAAAGAAAACTCCGTGATTTTAGTCTGCAAGTGAACTATACCGACCGAGCGACCGCCGCTTGGCGCCGAAGTTTAGTGTCAACTTTTGCGGATAGAGGGTGTCGCGTGGTCAGCGCAACGAATCTCCACGGCCATTAATTTCGGTTTTCTAGACCGAAGCCCCTATTTCCTTGAAATATCTCCTCAATTATCACTACGAGGCTGAGTGGACCCCGTTCAAGGCCCACTACTTCTCAGAAAAAATCTGGTAGCGCCGGGAATAGAATCGGACCTCTGGATATGTAGCCAGGAACGCTGACCACTAGACCACCATCCGAAACTACATTCTCTATACCGAAATTGTCAAATAGCCTATAAAAATGAGGCAGCGAGAAAAAAACAGAATTGAACCAGCAGGAATTAAATTTCTTCACTCAGCGAAAAGACCCATAACACAGGACAAAATAGTAGCTCACGAAATGATACAGAACTGGAGATACACTCAGTACTTTAGTTAACAATAGAACTAGATGCAGCAGTGCGATGGAATGGAACGGGTACGTTTATGAGAACAGATACCAAGATACTACAGATCAGCAAGAACATCAGACATTGGCACATCAAGACAAAGATGAATATTAAATCCGGAACAGGCCGAAGGACGAATGTGATAGTAAAATTCTAGGCATATATTGGTAGTACACGCAGTGAACGTTGCAGAATAAATTTATTTATCTGCTAAGGCTGTGGTTTTGTGGATAGATGCCGACGTTTCGGAAAACCCCTCTGCCCATAAAACAACATGGGCTCAAAACGCAGTATACCCAAATACTAATAATCCGGCGTGAACGATCAAATCGTAAATTTCTAATGTGTCAATAAGTGATAAATAAGCTCTGGGAAGAACTTGAGATGTCTCCTTTTCTTTAAATACTTAAATAATTGTAGTCAGCCTGTCAAGAACTGCAAAACTGATAAGCCATTCCTTTTCTGAAATCCAGTGTTTGCTTAATATATTGTGCAAGTTAGCACAGTGCCAAATTTTATGTCTCAGAAGAACGCCTTGTGATCTTAAAACACACAAGATAAGAAATGTAGATTATTAATACTCAAAGCATATACAGGATGTTTCACGACTTTAGGGCATAACTGCAGGAGGTGATTCCCTACGTCTTTGTGATCAAAAAAGTTCATATAAACATGTGTCCGATTTTGGACGGTTACGGAGTTATGAACGTTTTAAACTAAGAATAGAAGGTAACTATTACTGACAATAAACGGAACAAAATAATAAACCAGCATAATACATGATAACATTTAAAGTATGAATGTAAAATTAGCTTCGTGAAATTACCTTTAATTTGAATTTATTGGTGCTTAAAGCTGATTTTAGAAAATGCCACCGACAGCCGCAAAACAGGTTGCCGTTCGGTTGTGAACCGCGCGGGTACATACCAACCCACCACGCCTTAGGTACCTCTCAAGTGTCGAGATAACGAGAACGCACTGTCTGTAGCTGGCTAAAAATAGCGACCCGTCGGATGATAGACGCGGTTCACACAAGGGCGTGCACGGGAATGAAAAAACGGTCATAACTCCGTAACCGTCCAAAATCGGACACATGTTTATATGAACTTTTTTGATCACAAAGACGTAGGGAATCACCTCCTGNTCAGTTATGCCCTAAAGTTGTGAAACACCCTGTATACTACATAGCCAAACGTTCGTCCATTTGTTCCATACACTTTCTCCCAAACGTGCGGTCATAGAAGAGGAGGTAAGGATACAAAATGTTCCTCCTGTAGGGGCACCCCTAGAAAATTGGTAAGGTTAACTATCTCGAGTTCAAATCATTGTTTATGACCATTATTTCCTTCATAGAAAAGTACTGGAACCAAGAACAAAAAATGTTCAAAATCAGACTGAAAATGAGCACACACACATTTACTTGAATCGCTTATTTTTCCTTAAAAGAGAGCTGATGTTCGTTTCGTTGTACGGCGCAATCATCACTGCAAAATAAACTCCGTGGTCTGTAGTCCGCAAGCGAACTGTACCGACCGAGCGACCGCCTCCTGTCGGCAAAGTTAGTGTCAACTGTAGTGGATAGAGGGTGTCGCGTGGTCAGCGCAACGGATCCCCACTGCAACTTCAAACAATTTAAAGTGCGTTTTTTTCTTAACTTTTCAATATATATGACAAATTCTGCATTACAATTAAAATATTTTCATGTTAAGAACTGAGACTTTAAAATTTTCGCTTAGTGGGGGGGATGGAGTCCAACTGGGTCCACTCGGCACAGCGGCCACTGATTGGCCTATTGTACCTGCCCTGGGTGATTATGATAATGGAGAATTTGGTGGAATGGCAGGGGAAACAGAAGTATTCGGAGAAAAACCGCCCAACGCCTCTTTGTCCACCACAAATCCTACTTGATCAGACCCGGGATCGAACCAGGGCCGCCGCGGTAGGAAGCCAGCGACTAACCGCTTGAGCTATGGCGCGGCCAGCTTCACACCGCGGCGGCTCGGTTTCGATCCCGGGTCTGGTCAAGTGGGATTTGTGGTGGGCAAAGTGGCGCTGGGGCGGGTTATCTCCGAGTACTTCGGTTTCCCCTGCCAATCTTCATTCCACAAAATTCTCCATCATCATAATCACCCGGGGCAGGCTACAATAGGCCAATCAGTGGTCGCCATGCCGCGGCCAACTGAGACTTTAAGCCATCCGTCTATTGCAAAATGCATTCAAACAGTCTCGTAATAAGCTGTAGTTTACGGTATACTGAAATAAGGCATGTCCGGGTTTTATAATTACAGACCCATTTGACCAGCTACTTCGTAATATGTAGGTTACGTACACGAAAGGCAAACATAATCAGTCCTTGTACTCATATGATTAGGCTACAGTAGGTTATGGAGCTGAGAGGTAAACTTTTGTCCACGTAGAAGGAACACCTCTTACCACTGGACATGAATTCTATAAAAGTTTCAAAGCTCAGTGTCCACGCAAATCACAGACATCTTCAACAAACCCATCACGCTCTACAAGAAGCATTAAGACAGTTTTCGTCACAACGACAAACAATAATAATAATAAGTGTGGCCACACAGTCTACCATTCATCTGTTTAAAGTCGAATTTACTCACCTCAGCATGCAGAAGCAGTTCACGATTGACTGTAACCCGAAGAGCACAGTGCCTAACATCATATCGTAGAGTATGAGATACAAGGCCACACAGGTTATGTCTGTATTCTGTTAATTCCTTCACACAAAACACAATTACCGGATACAAATCTTCGAAATTAACGAGAGGCATGATTATTAATATTATATCCTAACACGACACTTACTCGGTCCCGACTAAAATATGATTATTTGAACTACTTGCCATTACACAACCGTCAGTAACAACTACACATCTCGACTGTCATATCCGTGTGAAGCTGGCAGTCATCGATCTTTACAATCGATTCATATGAACAGATAAAAGCTAAATCACTCTAAATTTGATTATATTTTAACAATTTTGCTGGTTTACGTCCTACTACTTCCTGTGGTACGATATATGCATTTACTTCGTAAAATATGGATATAAAAATTATAGGGTTACAAGATGATGGATCGAAAATATTGCAGTTTCCAAAAAAAATTAAACGGACTAAATGCCAAAACCTATGCCCAGTTATTACACCACGTATGTATACACAACCGATCTGATTTGATGTGCCTGTGAATGTCCCTGGGCACCGTGGAGAGAGCAAGGCAACCCCCCCCCCCGCTACCCTTCGGATTTTTCGAAGATGAAAATTTGAATGACAAAAATATACAATATACTGATGCCAAACTTGAAAGTTATTATTTTAATTAATCTTCAATGTCGCATATTGTGCGGCATTCAGTACATATCATATGACAAGGCTTAAGAAAGTCCATTAGCAAATTTTCTGGCTGCCCCGCTTGGAAAAATTCTGGCCATGCTCATGATGTCATTAATTAATAAAAGTAAAAATTTGATTAGAAACAACATACTGTTCATTTGTATATGCAAAGTTCTGAACATGCACTTTACTTTTCAGATTAAACAACTGTTGCTACTTCCTTACTACATACCCAGTAAATTACTATTATTATTATTATTATTATTATCATCACAGGCATAACAACAAAAACGATCATAGCAACGGTCAGTCCTCTTCCACTGCATAACAGAAATATAACCTTGATTCAAACTTTGCAAAGGAAGAAGAGAATACAAACTCCACAGAGATACTCAAGACATTCCTAGCATTTTTATGTAACTCAGAAGTTCATTTCATTGTTTATAAGAGCCAGCCATCAGTCTCTACCCTGACTCTACACATGCTCCCATTATATTCCTTGAAGATCGATTTTAATATTATCCTTCCACTTATGCCTAGGTCTTCTGACTGTTCTCTCTCCTTCAGATTTTGCAACCAAAACTTCATATGCACGTCTCTCCAATGCATGCTATATGTCTTGTCCATCTCATCCTCCTTCACGTCATCATACTTATATTTGATGAGTAAAAGTTATTATGCTCCTCATTCTGCAGAATTTTCACCAGCCTCCTATTATTTCATCCCTCTCAGATCCAAATGTTCTCCTCAGCACCCCCATCTCAAAGACACTCAGTCTGTGCCCTCCAATTATTGTGAGGCAAGGTTATAGTTGAAGAGTTATATCTTCTGAGATATAACACCATGTAGTAAGTTCAAAGTAATCTGACGTTTTGGAGCAACGTGTCATGTCAATCACTGGGATCAAAGAATAACTCAGACAAGATAGCAACATGAAGCAGGTAGCAAGCAGAGCTCTACCTGGTTCTTGTTGGTTTCTTGTCTGGCTTATTATTCAACCCTGAACATGGAGGTCATATGTTCCTCTGAAACATCAGCTGACTTTCAACAGACTATATGGAATTATATTTTAGAATGTAGAACCCTTCGTATCCACCAATGTGACAACCTCAGATTCTACAACATTATATTTTTGCATATTTTGGTATTTATGTTTAGGCAAAATATAGGCTCAGAAAAAGATAACCAGGTAACAAACACCCATACTAGCTTTCATTCTTGTGCAGCCTTCAGAGGTAACAATTATGCCGAAACAGATGGGCACATGCTTGGTACACAGGGTCAAGTAATTAAGTAGAATTAGATAACTTTAAGGGACAAACAATCAAGTGACAAATATACAAAATACACAGAAAGAATAGACCACATTATAGGAGGATGCTCATCACTAGTTGCTGCCACATAATACAGAAGACATAGTAATATGGCCAAGCATATCCACCAGCAATTAGCACTAAGACACAAACTTAACAGTCAAAAATATTTACCTCAAACCAGCCTGGAAAATTAACATGCAGTACTTTATTAGAATAGAGAAATAATCACTGATATGCCAATGATGTAACAAGAGGGAGAGATGGAGGGGCGAGAGAGAGCACATCTGACAGAAATTTCTGTACTTCACAATAACCCACAAGAAGTACTAAGAAAAAGCACAAGAATATATACCTTAAAAAGGAGAAAAAAAGCAATGTCACACCAAACTCAAATATGCATGGTTTCATCTAAGATTCTTCATAGAAGCATCTAATATCTAGAGCTATCAAAGAACATCCACCTTACCTGGAAGTTTTTAAATAACAATATTGCATTCACAAATACTGTATGTAAACTGAAGTAAATACTCTTCCCATGTGATATGGTTGCTTTCATGTAAAATTCAGAATACAAAGTGCCTTTAAAAATGGAGTAAGAATTCAAATTAAGAAAGTGTTTCACTCGGGTAATTATAAAAAGGGCACAGAATCAGGATTCCTTGTGTTTTGCATTAGACCTGCAGCAGGAAACAAGACAGAAGGCAACAGACATATTATATTTTTATATACACCAAATGTTTGTAAATACTTGTTCTGGCATTTGATACATCTCATGTCCATCATCCAAATGCATTTATACTCTGGAATGCATAATAATTAATGTAGGATTTTAGAGTCTCACAGAGCTGGTTAAGAAGAATTCCATCTTCTGAGATAGGGTCCTACACAGTCCACTGAAAGCCAACCAACGTTTTGCTTTCATCTTCATGATCAAAGAACATGCAAGAAAGAAACCAGAGGGAGGCAACATGTTCCTCCAAAATGTCAGTTGACTTTCAATGGACTATATGACTTTATATCCCAGAACACAGAACTCTTTAATATTAATTCAACTAATTTATTAAACTGCTTGGCAACAGCTATGAAGCCTTTACAGGCAAGCACTGCAAGAGGAAACTACAGTTGAACAGATGAGGAACACAGATAATAACAAAGTTGGAGGGAATTAAACAATATTCTAAATTCAAAATGACATAAATAAAAATAATGATCTGAACAAACAATCTTATATATTGTTACAGGCGTTATTAGCAGATCTAATAATTCCAATTAATAAAATAAATTTTCTTTTAAAAATATTAACATATCTGAACATAACATCTGTTGCAGAAACATGTTTGGCTAAGAGACTAACCTTTGCAAGATTGTGAACACAAAAACAAAAAAAAATCTGCCATTAACCTAGTGAGAGCATGTAAGATATATACAGAGGTCCCAGGAGGAATGTGCCAAACTTCGGGAGGGTGTTCCTTATGTTAAAGTATGCCGATATAACCCAAAACACCTATGTCCAAAGTTGAACGGTTACGGAGATAATGGCCCAAGAAAAGTGTGGTCTTCTGGCAGGTCCAAGCACTGTACCTCGCTGTACCTCTCAGCTGAGAGCCCTTATCTATGTTTGTCCTTGAGTGCGATGATACTCCCTAGCCGTGCTTATGTAGTTGGCTCATACCAGAACGCGCAGTCAGCACGTTACGTCATCGCTCGCCAGTCATGTGTTATGTATACTGCTTGGAAACCTAAGGACAATTATGACATGGCGAGCGAGTATTTTGTACTTCAATTTTATGGCTTTCCGTCACTCACAAGTTGGTTTGATGTTATGTTACGTAC
>NW_019720162.1:1088431-1109710 GCF_002891405.2 Cryptotermes secundus
TATATATATATATATATATATATATTACACCAGCCATCTCGCAAGCGTGTAACAAAAACTTAGTTTTTTTTTTCTCACTGCATGTTTCCACTGCATGCAGTCATCATTAGGTGAAACACATATTATTGTTTAAGCATACAGAGTGATTTTGTAGGTAAAAGATAATGCTATGTAGAAGTTTATAACAAATAAAATATAATTGGATTGGTCGAATCCAATCCAATTATTACATATGGCCAGCATACAATATAAATTTATGTTCTACGGGTTAAAAGAATTATGATACAACTTTCTGTCTAAGTCACTCTTGCATCCAAGTACTACTTCTCAAATAATACTTAGTGACTCTTCAGTATCTGTGGAGTGGAGACAATCTAAAATAAATATAGGGATATCAAATTTAAATGGTTATAGGTTTAGTTAAATTAGATAAATGCAGGAAATTGGGGAATTAGGGGGTGAGAAGAGTTCTACTTATAATTGAATTGTTGATATTTAGTGGTAACTAGTATGACAGCATGAAGTATATGTAGTTGGAAGCTGAGCTGTGAAATATGTTAAAATCTTGTTTGAATTTTGGAATAGTTACATAATTATTATTGGAATAGGTGTACAGCTTGTATATACACATGTGGTGGAATATGACCAGGGTCTAAGTTGGTCAATATGGTGATAGATTTTGAAGTATAGCAGAAACCACACTGATGCATTAGTGAATCCTTGTGGATGAGTTTGGTGTATACTGGTGTAACTAGAAGCATATGGAGATCAGTAAGGGATAATAAATGTAAGTGGAGCTGTACTTGTTTGGTATGTTTATGATCAAATCATTATATCAGGATTTTGTTACAGGAGAATGTGTCATTTAATTGCATTCATTGCAGATATATTTAATGCAAATACAGAAGATCAGTTTGACAAGTGTGGCACCAAACCAGCAGACAATTATAAATTTTTCTGAATGGAAAAGAGAATGCTAATTGTCTCATATGGGACAGGCTTTTTCATGCATACAGCAGTCAGATCAGCAGTTACAATGGCAAAGTTTGTTATTGACCATGTCATATATAACAGAAGTATAATACTGAACTGCAGATGAAAATAAAATTTTGGTTAAGTTATACCAAATGCAGTTTTGAAATGATACAATCATTTAGAAATTTCTGAATCATTTAAAAAGTTCTGAACATATGAAGATATGATTTATTATGTTGTATATGGCCATTATAATCAGGCATCAATGCATCTGATTTTGAAATTACTTTGATTTACTTGAACAGCAGTAACCTCCACATAACAGCAATAATTCTGTTAACAGAATGATGACATTCAGAAATGAAGTTACTTGAAGTGAGTCTCAGCTCATCATGATGTTCTGCCCCTTGCTTTTACTCATAGTTACAAAGAAGGGAACGAAGAAACATTTTTCTTTTGAAGTTCTTTATAAAAGTTCATTATTAAGAAAAATAAAAACTTTTTAATTACTTGAGAACATTTAGGGTGTACTGTTTTTAAAATAGCCCCAAGGGAAATTTTAGTGGAAACTTGGTTTAGATAATAATATGATTCCCCTTTTCTCTCCCCTTTTCTTCTTCCGCCACAGCTAACCTTTCCTTCCCTGCACACTTTCTCCCTTTTACATATTACCTTTGTATACTGCACAGTTAAGTTCAAAAGAAGTGTTAGCATAAGGCTGGTTTTCTTTTATACGTTTCTGTAAATTAAACAAGCCAACTCTTTAAGAAAACTGTCATACTTAAAAGAGCTTCAAGATATGAGATTTTGTTGTATCTGGAAACAAATTCTCAACATGGAGAACAAAAACTTTGATTCCTAATTCAATTTTACAGACAAATGAAATAGGATTTGGAAAGCATGGCACTCTAATATATACTTGTACAATGGAATTAGAACATTATAATCCTGTCTAACTAACTTATGGAGCTGAGCCCTCTTGAGAAGCCACTAGTTGTGCAATTACTCAAGAACTTCCCAACATTTTATGATACCTGAAGGTTCATTACCATGTTCACAATAGCCCTCCACTGGTCCCTACCCTCAGCCAGATCAATCCAGTCCACACCATCCCATCCTATCTCTAAAAATTTTAATAATCCATCCACCTACTTCTTGGTCTCTTTCCTTCTGGCTTATCATCATGCCTCGTCCCCATTTATGTTACATGCCCTGCCCATCTCATCCACCTTGATTTGGCCATTCTAATTACACTTGGCAAAGAATACAAGTTATGAAGCTCCTCGTTATGCAGTTTCCTCAAACCTCCTGTCACTTCATCTCTCTTCAGTCCAAATATTCTCCTCAGCACCCTGTTCTCAGACATCCTCAGTCTATGTTTCTCCCTTAATGTCAGAGAGCAAGTTTCAGACAGCAGATGAGAAGACAAAAGGTTCTGGACTGAATGGTAAGGTAAAAAATGTAAAGTGAGAGTATTTAATATTATTTCATTCAAATCATATTCTGTTGAACAATACATTTAATTAAATTTGTTCATCATTAGTATTGGCTTTTTTGCATTTGGCTGATATAAGCTGAGATTCACAAATGACCTCTATGGAATCAGCCATGTAATCTTCCATTGCATGTTCTATATGCAAGGATTATAGGGATAAAAATCGTGAGTATTTAAATTTCATCTGAAGCTATGGACTTGATCCATCTTGAGATGATATCCCACCAGTTGGCTCTAAGTGCCAGGGAAACACCAGGAGAAAAAGTGAAAGCAACAAAGATACAAGGCGGCACATGAAATAATCCAATATTTATCTATTAATAAAAGCTTTACTTCAATTACAATACTGGAAACTAACACACAAGAAGATAAACGACTGTATGGAGATTTATCTTTTATACAACACACACAGTTCATATGGAGAGGTTCAATCTCAAGAAATTCAACAAGGTAGAGGGTAAGGATCAGTATCATGTTGAAATCATAAATAGGTTTACAGCTTTGGAAAACTTAACACACTGAGGTGGATGTTAATAAAGCTTGGGAAAATATTAGAGAACATATCAAAATTTCTGCAAAAGAGAATCTAGGTTATTATGAACTCAAGAAGCATAAGCCACAGTTCGACGAAGGATGCTCAGAATTTTTAGATCAAAGGAAACAAGCCAAATTGTAGTGGTTACAGGATCCAAGTGAAATAAATGAGGATAATCTGAATAATATAAAACATGAAACCAGCAGGCATTTCAGAAATAAAAATAATTTGAAAGACAAAACTCACGAATTTGCAGCGAACATAAGAACAAGAACATTAGAGACCTGTATAAAAGAATAAATGAATTTAAGAGGGGTTACCATTCTAGAATTAACTTAGTGAAAGATGAGAATGGTCATCTGCTTGCAGATTCCCACAACATTTTTAATAGATGAACTACTTCTATCAGTTATTGAATGTACATAGGGTAAAGGATATTAGGCAGACAGAAATTCATACAGTTGAACCATCAGTACCTGATCCTAGCCCTTTTGAGGGTGAAAGTACTATTGCAAAGTTGAAAAGGTATAAATCGCCAGGTAGCGATCAAATTCCGGCAGAACTTATTCAAGCAGGAGGCGAAATATTATGTTCTAAGATCCACAATCTAATTACTTCCATTTGGCGTAAGGAAAAATTGCCTAATCAGTGGAAGGAGTCTATTATTGTACCAGTTCAAAAGAAGGCTGATAAAACTGACTCTAGTAATTATCGTGGGATATCACTATCAACTTCATACAAATCTTTCCCCAGTATTCGTCTCTCAAGGTTAAATCCAGATATGGATGAAATTACTGGGGAGCATCAGTGTGGTTTTCGACATAACAGATCAACTACTGATCATATCTTTTGCATTCGTCAGATAATGGAGAAAAGATGGCAGTACAATGATACAGTACATCAGCTATTCATAGGTTTCAAGAAAGTCTACGATTCAGTTAGGAGGGAAGTATTGTACAATATTGTAATAGAGATTGGGATACCCATGAAACTATTTAGGCTGATTAAAATTTGTTTAAACGAAACATATAGTAAAGTCCATATAGGTGAACATTTTTTCGATAATTTTCTTATCCAGAATGGTCTAAAACAAGGAGATGCTTTATCACCACTCCTTTTCATCTTTGCTTTAGAATATGCCATTAGGAAGGTCCAAGAAAACTGGGTGGGATTGAAATTTAAATGGGACACATCAACTGTTGGTCTATGCTGATGATGTGAATCTACTGGGTGATAATACAGATACCATAAAGAGAAACACACAAACTTTAATTGATGCTAGTAAGGAGGTTGGCATAGAAGTAAACACAAAGAAAACTAAGTATATGTTGCTATCTTGTCACCAAAATGCAGGGCAAAATCATGATATAAAGATAAGTAATGAATGTTTTGAAAATGTGGCACAGTTCAGATATTAGGGAATGGCTATAACAAATCAAAAACTGATTCAGGAGGAAATTAAAGAGATTGAATTCTGGTAATGCTTGCTACCATTCAGTCCAGAACCTTTTGCTGTCTCATTAGCTGTTTAAAAACATGAAAATTAGAATATACAAAATATTAATTTTTCCTGTGGTTCTGTATGGGTGTGAAACTTGGTCTCTGACATTAAGGGAGGAACACAGACTGAGGGTGTTTGAGAACAGGGTGCTGAGGAGAATATTTGGACCAAAGAGAGATGAAGTGACAGGAGGTTGGAGAAAACTGCATAATGAGGAGCTTCATAACTTGTACTCTTCTCCAAGTGTAATTAGAATGATCAAGTCAAGGAGGATGAGGTGGACATGGTATGTAGCATGAATGGGGGGAAGAGGAATGCATATAGGATTTTGGTGAGAAAGTTAGAAGGAAAGAGACCACTGGGAAGACCAAGACATAGATGGGTGTACAATATTGAAATGAATCTTAACGAGAGAGGATAGGATGTGGATTGGATTGATCTGGCTCATGATAGAGAGACCAGTGGAGGGCTCTTGTGAACACGGTAATGAACCTACAGGCTCCATAAAATGCTGGGCAGTTCTTGAGTAGCTGCACAACTGGCAGCTTCTCAAGGACTCAGCTCCATGAATGGGTAAATGAAGTGTTCAATATGACCATTATGTCTGACAGCTTCTTCAAACATGAACCATGATGTTGATTACTTGACAGCACATTTCCTCAGTTATCTCACTGCAGGCCTGCATGATTAGGGCTCTCAATTCCATTATTATTTGCGGCTTCTTTGGAAAAATCTTTTCCTTAAGGAGTCCCCAAAGAAAGCAGTCATATGGGTTTAAATCAGGACTATTCAGGAGCCAGTTTTGTCCACATGTAAAGCGATCAACAAATCGGTCTGATATGAGACGCAAGTCGAAAGTGTCATGCAGAAAATCCAAAACAACATACACTGTGTAGCCTGGCTCTATCCTGCATGAACCACTGAGTTTGTGACAGCAAACCTGTAGCAAGAAGGTGACACACAATAGTGCAAGATGCTCAATTAGCACTCAATGTTCTCAAAGAAAATTTACCCTAGCAGTATATGACTTTAGTTGGCAACCCACACTGTAATTCTCAGTGCATGATGCACTGTCTCACAAATCACATGTGGATTCTCTGATACCCAAAATCGCATTTTATTTATTAACCACACCATCCAAGTGAAAGTGTAAGTGTCCCTCAACAGAAATCCAAATATTGTTGAATGATTCTGAGCCCATTCAGCGAATGCCATTCTTTCGTGTGTGTTTTGAATTGTAAGTTTAGGCAACACTATCATCTTGCATGGATACAAATTCAAATCACTTTTCAATATTTGTGGCACCAATCATCTGGATATCCCCCGTTGGGCTGCAGCCTTCCTTATTCATTTACTGGGGCTTCTTTGCAGCATCACTCTGACAGCGTAAATGTTCTCCAGAGAACTCACAGATAAAGGCCGGCGATGGTTCCTCTCCAACACTGAACCATCATTATTAAACTGGTTACAAAATTTATGAATTGTTTTGAATGAAGGTGCAAAATCTCCTCTGTGTGACCACAACACATCTTGCTTCACTAAAGAACAAAACTGTTTTATGCATTGTTCTACAGTCTTCCTTTGTCAGCCATCTTGTGTAAAGTGGCGCATGAGCAGGAATGGCATAATACTGGCATGCTCAGGAAGAGCAAGAACTAATCTCCATGATCTACTGCAAGTGTTACCATGTTACTAAACATCGTTCATTGCATGGTTGAATAATTAATACTGTATTATTCCATGCGAGACTTGTACATTCACCCATTTCATTAAGCATCATGTCCTGATGATACAAGGGAGAACAGAAATATAACTCCATGCATTCTTAACCTTGGTGCTAGATAGAATCAGCCAGCTTCAAGCTTCAGCCACTTAAATCCTGAGTAGAATGTCCCCAGTAAGGACATACCACACATTCAAGCAAATCGAGCACCTGAGCAGAAACGATGACCCCAACCTCAAGTACAATTACTGAATATTTTGGGGTTATCAATTGTCCTCCCATTTCTTATTTAAAACATTTCAGAGACTGGACTCCACCTCTGTCCTCAGGCAATTCAGAGAAAGGGATGAGTTCTACTGACTCAGCGTGAGTAAGCTTTTTACCTGAGGATGGAGGAAGACTCCAGTCTCCAAAATGTTGTTCTAAATAAAAGACAGCAAGCAGAGTAAGGTCCAAAATGTCAGTAATTGTATTAATATATCTTTGCCACAAATTTTTAAATCGTATTTCACAAGCTCAAATAGTGTCAAGATAATAATACTACTGCTTACAGGTTCCTGTTATCATATTACTTTCACTCTATTAGTGTCACTTTACACATACAACATGCATGGAGATGGGAGGAAGACACATATTTTTTCTTGAAATTGTAAGATAAAATGGATTGTGACACTGTGGCATACTCTTCCAGTACGAAATGTGCATCTCCTGCTGAAAACTGCAGCTTTCATGTGTCTCTGAAGATTGCATGTGATGTGAGAGAGCTGTCAGATATTGAGGAACAATCTGAACACCAACATTTATTTTTTATCATCCCTTCAGGTTACATGGGCAGGATGAGAGTAAGAAAACAACTGTCCTGTGAGACTTGAGATTCTTAGAGCAATGAATATAACGACTACAGTTTTCTTTTTTTTGGGTGTGACACAGCATAGTTTCATGGATACATTCCAGCATTTCAGAGGAACGCATTACCTCCATCTTCAGTCTTCAACCCTGAAGATCAACACATTTATCATCAAAGTCTCAAGAACAGTACTGGCAGAAAGGCACAGACCTTACATCACAACCTATCTAACTACTGAACTATTCAAGGTCATATTCAAGAAGAATGTAATCTTAAAAAATTGTCCTATTTTTCGTTATGTGTAAGTACCTTAGTACAGCCACAACTGACATGTCAACACACGCTCACAAAATATGTGTGCAAGAATCCAATATGCCCCCACCAACACACACAACACGCACACACAAATTAAAAGTAAGATATTAGTTTTCTCATGTACTCATTTCTGTCTCTTATGCAACTCACATTAAAAGTTTTTAAAACTCTTACTCTTTCAGGTTTTACAGTTTTATTCATCATATTTCACACGTTTCAAGCATTTTAAAAATTTAAATTTTGAATTCTGAAGCTTTTAGTGTGTGTTGCATGGCAATACACATGAAAAGCAGACAGTGCAAGATGCTGCTGCAATAGAACACTCTAAGATATTAGCTTTGAATTTGTGTCATAAACAGAAAAAACTCTAAGTAAAAAAGTTATAAATACCTTTAGTTCTATGTTCTTACAGTTTTGAATTTATAGAAATATCATGCGCTGTTGGTCTGTAAAAAAATAGCAAGGAAAACAACTAACAATACTAACATTGAAAATACATGAAGGGAAGGGAAAGTTATGTTTTGTTATGGTACATTTCCGGTGACTAAACCATAAAGTGAAATACAAAAAATACAGATTAAACATAATATGTGGAACTATTTATTGAAATGCGACAAACATCTACTAAGGTATTTTGCTAACAAGACACCTAACATATACATAACTCAGTAACTTATATGGCTAAAAAGTGCCATGAAAACATGACACAATCCAGTTACCAATATAAATGGGCAAGATACAGCAAATGTCATTTGAGCCTTAGTAACATATATGTCTTCATATTCTATCCTACTTTTCTGTGACATACTAAACCCTTTGTTTGCATCTCTGTATAATTTGTCACTGTGTTGGAGATTTCAGGATGAAGGCATAGCCTCCAAAACAGCCACCACAAGTGTTAAACCTTCAGCATGCATATATTCTCTCAGCAACACTTCTATCTGCCATGGAGGGGCATGCTTTCCACAGCCTCTACTTCACGGCACTCTCGTGTGAATATTTTTCAAACCACAACTGATACCAGAGAGTATATGAAAGATGAGGCTATTTAGCTGATCACTAACTGAACGTTACCAGGAGCCAGGACAGCCCTGCTGGTAACAAGACAAGGATACAGGCTGGACAACAAAGGAATTGGGGTTCAATTCACAGTATGAGAAGAGATTTCTTTCTTCACCATCATGTCCAGACCAGCTCTGGGACTCATCCACTCTCCTGGCAAATGGATACCAAGGGATCTTTCGCCATATGTATGCATCTAATGTATGAAGCTGACCATTCACCCCCATCTCATGAAAAGGTTCAGTATGCATGGAGCTAAACCTCCACTCACCCACACATCTTCACTGCATACTTAACTAAGCACATGGACAACTTTACATTTTTACCTGAATACTATCTTCATCAATATTCTCCAAAGTAAAATATTTATTTGACCCCTTGAAGTTAACTTAACTTACTTTGCATTCAAGACTTACAACAAAAGTGATCACATACTGAAGAGATAGCAAGTCTTGAAACATCTAAAAACGTCAGTACAAACCATCACTTTTTAGAATATCAACAGTATTCTGGCAACTCAACTGCCAACTTGAGCATCTTCTTACTACAATACAAGACCATCAGGAAACAACCCCCTAGTTTTAATATTTAATTTATTGTTCAATTTCAGTCATATAATCATGGGGACTGTAATTAAATGTTCAGCTCACCAAGTTTAGCTTGTACAAGTGCAACAAGTCAGAGCTACAGCACTAGTGTATGACCACTGCAGACAGCGAGATGATGTCTGTTCCATGGAGAGATCAACATGTCATGTGATACACCAAGCTTAGGCCCATTGTTACCATTATACATAAATTCCAGTGAACATACAAAAGAAAATCTCCAGTCAGCAGAACACTTCACAACTGTTTTTCTCCATTTAAAGTGACAGGAACTGTCCTGTAGCAGAGACCATGAGGAAGATCACATACATTAGAAGAGTGTGTGTGTAACACAACACAAACATATGCACAGAGGCCAAGGTGATCTATTGCTTACAGCAATTTACAATGCATTATAACAAAAACCAAGATCCAAAAATATGATATATAAGCATCTGAGATTAAAATCATTCAAAATGAGAACAAGAAATTAGAAGTTACTTATCCCCGGAATTCAGTCACAATAACAAATTTCATGTTACAAGAACAGATAATGAAAAGATCACCTACAACATAGATTTTATACAGAAAAACATCTTTCTCCATTAATGGCCCCACTAACTGTTACAAATACCAAATTTGTGAACTACAACAGCCACATAAATTTCAAGAGTACAGGCATGATATCCCTCATGTGAACAAGAGGTACTGTTGGCTGCTGCATGAACATCTGATGGAACCCTCCTTTTTGCAGACGAAACCATTAACAGAAACATTTATCTCGACATGTTTCAATTGTTTGCTTCCCTACAAATTGGAGGCACTGAATAGAGAGATAGTCCAACCACACTTCAGCTGTGCTGTTTTCTCGGTGCTAAGTTTGTAATAAATAGGTTAGAATAAGTGGGCTGATAACCTAGCCTTTTACAAGTACACATCCCATGCCATGGATTTTTCTTCACATAGTGATATATGAAAAGACAGTTTTTATGCTGAAGAAATCCAGGGCTTCTCACATCTATAAGACAGGACTGCTGTAGCTACCGGTAATAAGTCACACTGAACATGCTTTGTCATACCTGAATTGGGACTGCAAACCATTTAGGTGTCTGCAGGGCTAAAAATGGTATACACATTGGAAACTCTTAATGTATTAAGCTTTGGGAGAGCCTCTGCATTAAAAAAAGTAGCAGTTTCAATCATATTTCAAAAGATATTAAATTACAAAACCATGGAGTTATTTTTAACAACCCTGTATAACATTCTTACAACTCCAAAGAAATACAATTAGAAAAAATAACATACTTTTCTTCACGCTGTTTCATGAACAGTTCAGCACATTGAAGAGTGAAACCTGTTCAGGAATTCATAAAACTAAGTTTCATAATACACAAATAATCTTCATCAAATTCTATACAAAAAATAAATAACCTGAAGTGACATGTGGTCCATGCCTCAGCCACAATCAGCACAAAACACATATCACAAGCACCAACATCCGATCACCATTAAATAATTTCAGGAACAGCTTTCTAATTTTCAGCAAACCCTCCACAGCTAGCTTAACACAATAACAGTAACACTAAATTACAGAGACAGACAAAATATTACAGCACAATATAATATATAGTTACTATTTCATTATCACTGAAATACAGAATACTAAATACAACACATTCGGTACATCTAACTGTGAACATGCTGGTGCCTATGATATGAGTGAAAATATGTACAGTGAATGATTATTAATTGTCCACCTCAGATGTCATCAGTCATATCTCACATCATAAATAGATCTCATTCTTCAGGACTGTGTTACATTACAAGAGCTACCCAGCACTGCCCAGCTGTAATGCACACATATATTTCAGAACTGTAACACATCGAAATGTTAAGAGTGCTGTTCTTTTGCTATTGTAGCATGTATAGCCAGTGCTGTTTCTGGGCCATGGCTCAGTAAACACATTCCCATTGCTAGGCAGCAGATTCTTAATAATGCAACAGTTGGACTACAACAATGGAAGAGCTGTGTTTTCTATGTGGTCCATGCCGAGATGTTATAAGCAAATGACAAGGTTAAAGTCAGTTGATAGTGAGTTCTGTATGGCAGTCTGTGAAGGAAGGGTTTGAGCCAGAGACAGAGGAATAGGCACTGCTGGGGCCGTTACCAAGGAACGTCTAGTAACAGACTGAGAATGCTAGACTGTGTGCTCTAGACTGTAAAGCGTGGAAATAGCGATGTTATAATTGTCTGTAATGATGACCTGTAAGTGGTCAATAAATCTATTCACCAATCCAAACCCCACCTAAGGTCACCCCCCCCTATACATGAAGATACAAAGACAAAGCAAAATGCTGATTCTGTTAAAACATACTTTAAAATTTATATGAATTTCACAACTTTTCAGTATTCTGCAACCTACAATGGTCTACAGTGCAATAATCAATTTTATTTCCAGATAATTTAATCAATGCCAATCATATATGAAAAGGTACGCGCAAAACCTTCATACTGGTTTTTATGACTTTTTTTCCTTGGCACTACAGCCCCAGTGGGCCTAGGCCTACCTCCATGAACTTCTCCATTCACTTCGGTTTTTCTAGATCTTAGACATATGGTAGGACTACTTGGGCGGGTGATCAGCTCACCGCATGGCCTCTACCCATTACACAAACACAGAAAAACGCACACAAACATCCAGGCCCTGAGTGGGCTTCGAACCCACGATCCTAGCTTCTGAACAAGAGAAGGCAGCGCATTCCTTAGACCACTCGGCTACCGTGACCGGCTTTAGGACATTTACACTATAAAATTCTTGGTTTTCGATCATCTAAAACCTCTTCAGCAAGGTCCTCTACCATCTTGCCAAATTTGGTCAAAGTAAGTGCAACAGTGTGAAAATGAACAGAGAACAGACAGACACATACTCTTTCCTTCACAGCTATGACATTAATCCTTGTCTTTCAGGAAAAGGAGATTTTGGATCATCTGGTTTTGTCAGGCCAGTGGCCAGATTTTATCTCGGAAATAATGGTATCAGAAGTAAAAAAATTCAATGCTTTGCCTGCTGAACCACATAAATGCACTGTTACAACAGCACAACACACAGCCCATTGTTGCTAATTACCAGAACAGGATCTAAGGTGGAGTTACAGCTGTTTAACTCTGATCTACAGAATCAATAAAAAATACCCTGTATAAGATCTAATTTCAATAAAGTTAAACTTATTACAATCAATTAACAATGAACTGTACAAGCAAATCTCACAATGAGAGCGGAAGAAACTGGGAATGATCTCCACATTTTCCTTGACTGACTCAGGGAAATCTATCTGATAATCATTTGACTACCATACATGCTAAATAAGCCAATGAGATATCATTAAAACCTAACCTTACTTACCTGTCCAGGATCCATTAGGACTCATTTTTTTTTTAATTTGCCCTGCAATGCCATCTGTTGGCAAGTTGTGGCATTAAGATTCTTGAAGTTCCAGCTGTGGTTGTCTATAATTTCAAAGTACAAGCATCGCTGCATCACATGTTCTGACCTTGAATGTAACAGTACTGTTCTGACGCTCATCGGAAAATGGCCATTGAACAGAGAGCCAACATCAAATTTTGTTTGAAGTTAGGCAAAACAGCCAAAGAAGCATATGAAATGATGAAAAGTGTGTATGGTAGCAACTGTTTGAGTCGCTCGAACATTTTTCAATGGTATGCTGTATTTCGTGACGGCAGGGAGGACATTGAAGACGTGCATCAAAGCCGAGAACAAGTCGCACTGAAGAAAATGTGAAAAAAAGTGACCAAAATCCTTGCATCAGACAGATGTGTTTCTGCAAGACTCATCGAGGAGCCTTTGGGAATATCAAAAAGTACTGTGCATCAAATTTTGACCAAGGATTTGGGCAAATGGAAGGTCTGTGTGCGGTTTGTACCGCATGCACTATCATGCAATGAAAAACATGCCAGATTGGAACACTGCAAAGACTTGTTATGGTAGGCCCAAAGTGATACAAAATTTACAAAATCGATTGTTACTGGTGACAAGACAAGGTGTTTTCAATATGAGCCTCCACAAAGCGGCAGAGTACAACGTGGTTGAGCCCAAAGAAGCTGAAACCAAAGAAAGTGTGCATGCAAAAGAGTCAAGTAAAGACACTGCTAACTGTTTTTTTTTTTTCGATTCCAAAGGAATTTCTTATAGAAGGTCAAACAGTGAATTCTGATTATTATCTCGGAGTCCTCAATCATTTGTGGGTGAGAATTCTTCGAATTCGACCTGAATATCGAGAGCAAGGTTCCTGGTCGCTCCTCCACAACAATGCCTCACCCCGCAAATCGAAGATTGTGCGCAATTTTTTGTCCAGAAAAGGGATCACAGTCCTTGATCATCCTCTGTATTCACGAGGTTTGGCTCCAGCGGATTTCTGGTTGTTCCAAAAAGATAAACTGGCGATCATAGGAGACCATCACGACACAATCCAGGACATCCAAAGGGAATGTACCGTAGTTTTAAATGCAATTCCACAAAAGGAGTACAGTGACTGTTTTTGAAAACTTTTCAATTGCTTCCAGCTATGTATTGATTCAGAAGGAGACTATTTTGAATAAAACGAGCGAAATTTTGAAAATAATTCATGTCTTGTATTTTTGATGAACACAGTCCTAACAGAACCTGGACACACTGTGTATTACATTTAAGAAATGATGAGGCCAAGGGAAAAGGTCTCATGGACAACACCATTACACATCTCTCCTGAGCCATTACACTTCCCCTTGTGGCATACTTTCATATATCCCCCCCGTAGCATAACCATCCCCACCACCCATGGACTTTCTTTCTGCAGCATCAATATAGTGTGACACATTGCGCAATGGAGAACCCCCCCCACCAGCAGTGACGCGACGGGTGAGTCAGCGCTCCGTCATCCCCCTCCGCACGGTATCGTAACGCGCGGTGACGTAAGACGGCATGAGGTAACAGCGTTGCTACGTAACAGGCCCACACAGCCCCTATGTAAGAGAGCTGCGCCGCCTGCGAAGTTAGTTGTAATGTGGCAGTCGCCAAGTTAAGTAGTAGTCAAGCGAGTGTTATCAACAGTTCTCAAGGCAGTAGCCTGCGAGTTGAGTTGGAATCTAGCCAGCGGCGAGTTGCGAGTGAAAGTGTGTGATATTCAGCGACAGTTTCTGATAACTGAGAATTGATTGGGAGTGTGTGATACAGTAACACTTATATAGCTCCCGTACTGTGAAATGTGTAGCCTACTGACAATAGCGTGATTTGATTTGCAAATAGGGTTATAAATTGTGAAACCCCGCAATATTGTTATAATTAATTGTAGCCGTGATTTGTAGGTTGTTAAATTAACCAATTAACGATCTCTACGGCGTCTTCAGTAACGAAACACGTTACACTGGTGTCAGAAGTGGGATTTGGACTTACACACGTGACCAACAAGATTCGAACTCAAAACACGTTACACTGGTGTCAGAAGTGGCGAGTGCAGAGCAGGTGTCTTGCAGCGGAATCACGAGAAGGCATTGGCATACTCGAAGTTGTGACAGTGAGTGACTGCCCAATAGGTGTGATGTTGCAGATGGCGAGTGCAGAACAGGTGTCTAGCAGCGAAATCACGAGAGGGCATTGAAATAGAAGAGACATTAGCAGGATTACAGGAAAATACTGGTACTATAAAATGTTCAAAAGGAAATATACCACAGGGAACCTGCCCGAAACACAGCGTAATTCCTTGATATCACAAGGGATGTGGAATTTCCCGTCGAAGAAACGCGTTCCTGCAATTATATTGGAAAGGCAAAAAGAAATGGATTGTTTTTTATGCTTCTTAGACAGAGATCAAGTTATCCAAGAATTTTTAAGGAAAGATACCTGTTACATTCTTGCCGACCGGTACCTACTAGCCATGATATTCATATATTTTAAAAGAGCAGGGCACCAGGCGCAGGACTTCACAAGCTACAGTTTCTTCGTTGCGCTATTCCTAGCTCTAGACATCGAAGAGGACTATAATTTCAAGAATGAGCTGTACAGCTGGGCCTTAGGGTACCACTGGAGGGAGCGCAATAAGGAGTTGCAGAAGAGCAGGAATGAACTGTGGAAGGCAATGGACTATCGTGGGATTGTCAGTAGAGCCCAGTGTAAAAAGGTGATATCGCTGCGGCCACACCATTATATATGGCGGAGGATCAGGAGCACATTATATGCTGGAGCAATGCGCCCATCCCAGTTCATTCGGTGCAATCACTTCCAGTGAAAACTGCAATTAAGTGATGAATCAGACATTATCAGCGACAACAGCAGAGGAAAGAAGAAATTCCAGCAGAACTCCTAAAGCCTACTTTCCTATTGCACAGAGCTATTACTATTATTGTTGTAATACAGTTTTTCTGGTGGTTGTGGGTGGGGAGACATAACTTAAACAGAGTTTCTGCCTGCATTAGGGAGCTGAGGTAGCAAAGTTGGTATAGCAACTGGCTACGGGCTTGTAGTCACCATATTTGTAATTGTTGACTCTAAACAACATTTATTTTAGATTATGGTATATTTAACAATACTGTCAGTATCTTTGATTATACAGCTTTAAATTACAGAATGATTTCATGATTAATTAATTGGAAAGTATGTGGAGGGAAGCACTGGTGACCTAATTTAAGGTATTAACCCAGCATCTGCATGGACTGATGAAAACCACAATTTCTCAGGATAGCCAGTGTCCCAACAGAGATTCAAATATATCACCTCTTGAACAGAAGTCAGAATTTTTACAAGCTTAAATACGCCTCAAAGAATAATTAAACATACGACTGCTTCGACTATTCTACTGCTACAAAATGGAGATGCAGCAGATGATGGAACTCCTGCGGAAGGAATTGCGGGCCCAGGGAGAAGCTGCCGAGAAAAGGGCTGACGACAAGTGGAAAGCCTGGAGAGAAAAGATGGCTGCCATGCGAGAAGAGCTGGTCGCAGAAACGGAAGACACAAGAGCAGAAACAAGAGCTATCCAAGGAAGGACGGAAGCCACCCGAACAGAAACAAGAGCTATCCAACCAAGGACGGAAGCCATGCGAGAAATAATGGACACCAGCCACATGGAGATGGTGTACGCATTTAAACCCGAAGGAGATGTAAAGATGATAGCCTGCCAAGAGATGGAGGCACATCTAGAAGAAGAAGAGCCAGCCGCAGTGGACATGAAACCTGAGGCGGAACAACAAGAAGAGGTCCCTATAGACGACGTCGCAGTGATACCGTTCAGTGAACCTGAAGATGAATTGATGCCGATTACCCAAAAGGAGACGGTGGCCTGCCAAGTGGACACGAAACCTGCGGCGGAACAACAAGAAGAGGTCCCCATTGCAATACCGGTCGGAGTGAAGATGGCCTGCCGAGAAATGGAGGCATGTCCAGAAGAAGAGCTGACCTCAGCGAACAGGAAACCTGAGGCGGCAGAACAACCAGAGGTACCCATACAAGACGCCGAAGTAATGCCGGTTGGAAAACCAAAGAAGAAAAGGCGCAGGGACCGACATCGACGAAATATAAAGAATTCGACACGGGAAAACTGTGGACCCCGGATGAAGTTGGCTGCCACCTGTAGGAAGATATCCCGTCACGTGACAGTAGCACGACGGTGGAGAAATGACTTCAAGAAGGAAACTCCCCAGGGAACCTATGGATGCCAGCGGAAAGAAGGACCGCCAGCCGAGCAGGAACGGCAGAAGAATTGGACCAGAAACCATTCTACGAGAGGAACCCAGAAAGGATGGACTCCCAGATGGAAACAACTGGTGCGCCCAAAAGGCACCAAGGAAACCAAGAATCGAGACTTCGAGGACCAGCTACGAATTGGAAGCAAGTGGGAACTTAACAAGACCCACAGGAGGACAAAGGGATTGGAAATCGCAAAGCGAATTTTCACACCTGTCCCATTACAGAGAAGTAAAATCTGGACGCTGTGGAGGGGTCGACCCCCTCCAAAACGAAAAAAAGACGCAGGGCACAGAAGAGGAGCCGGTAAAATAGAAGAACCGGCCTCCCCAGAGAGAGTGAATGTGCCATAGAATGAAAGTGATGGATGAATGGGACACAACTGGATCTTCTGGCAAGCTAAAAGGAAACCGCTCGAGACGAGCTGGTCTTAAGAAGGGAGCGGTTGTAACAGCCTCCGAAGCAAAGGAACGGGGATGCACCGTTAGGCTATTCAGGAGGAACAGCCTTAAGGAGGGAGCAGTGTGACATGTTGCACAACGGAGAACCCCCCCCCCACCAGCAGTGACGCAGCAGGTGAGTCAGCGCTCCGTCATCCCCCCTCCGCATGGTATTGTAACACGCAATGCGCGGTGACGTAAGACGGCGTGAGGTAACAGCGTTGCTACATAACAGGCCCACACAGCCCCTATATAAGAGAGCTGCACTGCCTGCAAAGTTAGTTGTAATGTGGCAGTCGCCAAGTTAAGTAGTAGTCGAGCGAGTGTGTTAACAGTTCTCAAGGCAGCAGCCTGCGAGTTGAGTTGGAATCTAGCCAGCGGCGAGTTACAAGTGAAAGTGTGTGATAATCAGTGACAGTTTGTGATAACTGAGAATTGATTGGGAGTGTGTGATACAGTAACACTTATATAGCTCCCGTACTGTGAAATGTGTAGCCTACTGACAATAGCGTGATTTGATTTGCGAATAGGGTTATAAATTGTGAAACCCCGCAATATTGTTATAATTAATTGTAGCCGTGATTTGTAGGTTGTTAAATAAACCAATTAACAATCTCTACGGCGTCTTCAGTTATGAAACACGTTACAATAGTATTCATTTTACCAAATTTGAAACATTTACAAAATAATAACTTATTTTATTTTTATTTTAGTCTTGATTTTTGTATCTGGGTCTGGTAACACAGCGACAAATTCAAGAAGCCAAAATGTTCTCATTAATTATACAATTTACTTTTACTGTCTTGAATAGGGTCAAATAGTGATTTTGCATATAATGATGAAGCTTCTGCACTTACTGACTACCTGAACTGTTCTTTTCTCATAGAAGACATCCTACAAAGAGTCAACTAGCAACCCCACATAATTCTTATGCTAGAGATACCATTCACATGCTGTACATAACTGCAATCAAGATACTGAACCCTTATTTAGTTACCTGTTACCTAGACACACAATGTTCATATTATGCTCCTGTCCATTTGATCCAACATCCAATGACTTACACAACAACAGACATCTGAGATGTATTCTTTGATTTAGTAAAAAGTGTTTGGTTCTCAGCTGTATATTTTTGTTCTCGTACTTTTAAACAAGGACACATAATGGCAGACACAACAACGGCTAGTAATAAGTCTGCGGACGATACTGTGGATTTGACTAAAGAGGAATGTGATTTTAAATGCGAAGGTTGCATTAAATATAAAATTGAGTTAACGAAAGTTATTTCTGAATTAAAATCAGCAATGAAAGTTATTGAAATCCTGAAGGAAGACCAAAAAACTGACGTACTAATGGACAGATTAATCACAAATGCACGCAGCCATGAAGAAGTTTTCCAACTATCGCTAAGTGCTGAAAATTGGACGCATATACCTGTGCATTCACAAGAGATGGATTCTGTTAGCTCCAGTAAAATTACAGAAACAATGATAAGAACTACAAATAGTTTTGGAGTCTTACATAACCTAGAAAAGGATCAGCCTAGGCAAATCGAGAAGAGTAAGATGAGAAGTCACAAATCTAATGCAACGAACCAAGATTCAACTGCAAAGGAACCTATTTCATCAAGGACTAGTAGATACAAGAAAGCAGAAGACCTGTTGCCAGAATTTCATATCCCTGTGATAGTGAATGGTTGTGTCCCTTGTAATGCTTATTCAAAGTTTTCAGAAAACGACTGGTCTGCAGTTAATAGCGGTGACAGCGATACTGACATGCAAATTTCAAACAAAAACGCAAGTCTAGAGCAGAATCTTTTAGTTGATAAGACTAAACATTTAATTTTATTCACTGGTGATAGCCATATTAGAGACTGTGTAGATAAGATCAAAGACAACTTAACTAAAACGTCCAGAGTAATAGGATTTGTCAAGCCAGGAGCTGACATAAGTAACTTATCTACCACGGCAGAGTCTATGGTTGAATCCTTGACACTTAATGATGTAATAGTTTTTTCAGGTGGAACTAAAGAAATAGGAAAAAATGATTCCAGAGAAGCATTAAGAAATATATTGAATTTTATCAAAACTAATTCTCATACAAATATTGTTCTGTTGAATATTCCACATAGGTACGACCTGGAAAATTGGTCATGTGTGAATGACGAGATAAAAGTTTTTAATAGGAAATTAGTGAAATGTACCAAAGGTTTTAATCATGTTACTTTATTACACCATGATTTAAATAGAGCTCTCTTTACAAGGCACGGACTCCATCTTAATAAAATGGGGAAGAATGTACTGGTTAAGAATATTGTCTTAATTTGTACTAAAATCTTTTACAGAGATGCAAAACCAATCTATTTGCCTTGGAAGGCAATCAATAATGACCATGATAATGAGATTAAGAATTTTTTTGGCATAAAAGATTGTACGGTTGATAATGTTATGTTAGAAATAAGTAAACCGCAAACTCTCGAGCCACAACGTAAATCAAATAGGCAAAGAAAATTTCCACTAGATACATATGATGATTTTTTATGGTAGAAGAAAAACAGTGTAACAACCATACTGAAGTCTTAAAGAAAAATGGCTTCTCAATTTATCACCAAAACATTTGTGGCCTTGCAAATAAGACTAGTGAAATTTATGCCCATCTATATCCTGAACTTCCGCAAGTGCTTTGTTTCACAGAACATCATCTAAATTATTCACAAATTGAAAATGTGACCATAGCCAATTACAACTTAGGAACTAGTTATTGTAGAAAGTCTTTTATTAAGGGAGGTGTATGTATATATTTACACAACTCTCTGGATTACGAACCTGTCAGCATTAATGAACTATGTATAGACAAAGCCATGGAGGTGTGCGCTGTTAAATGTAAATTTTTATCTAGTACATTCTGTATTCTAGCCTTTTATAGGTCCCCATCTAGTAATTTTTCATTATTCATTACCCAGTTAGAAGCTGTCATCAACAAAATTTATAAACCAAATTTATTAATGATAGTCTGTGGTGACTTTAATATAAATTAACTAGAAGATAAAAAAATGAAGCAACAATTAAACTACATACTGCAGTCTTTTAACTTAAGTAGCGTGGTTTACTTTCCAACCAGGACTTGCACCACTACTCAAAAATTGATTGATAATATCTTTATAGATATAACTAAGTTTGAAAACTATTTGATCTCTCCAGTATTTAATGGTCTATCTGATCATGATGGGCAACTTTTGTTTGTACATCAAAAAGAGATCAGTGGGGAAAGGACAAACCTTAATTTCAAAATTATCCGGACATTTAACAACTGTTCCCTAGATGATTTCAAACTAAGTTTAAGTTTTGAGACTTGGGAAACCGTATTTAATGCTGAGGACAATAATATAGATAGTGTGTTTAATAATTTTGTAGATGTATATTTGCAGATATTTAATGCTTGTTTTCCCAAAAAGAAAATTTACGAACATTTTTCCTCCAAACAATGGTTAACCACTGGAATAAAAACTTCCTGCAGAAGGAAAAGAGAATTATATCTTTTGGCAAAATTTCATGACAATGAAAATCTAAAGCAGTATTATAAATCATACTGCAAGATTTTAACTAAGGTAATAAATGAGGCAAAAAGACTTAGCAATGAGGACAAAATTACCAACTCTAATAATGTTGCCAAAACCACTTGGAACATTATAAGGGCAGAACTGGGTAAAGATTGTTCAAAGGGTAAAATCTGCAATACAGTCCAAATCAACTCAAGTAATTTTAATAATTATTTTTTAAACGTTGCTGATAATATTACTCAAAAAATTTCTAGCCAATTTACCTCTGATACTGATTCAAATAACAAATACAAATATTATTTGAACCTGGCTGCTAAGGGCCCTTTTCCTAAAATCATTTTCAATAACAAAACAACAAAGGAAATTGAAAAAGTTATCTCTTCTTTACCTTCCAAAAACTCTTCTGGATACGATGAGATTTCACTGAAGATACTAAAAATAAGTGCCCCATACATTTCTTCCCGTTATGTTGTATATTAAATAAGGCAGTATCAACTGGTAAATTTA